>NC_053028.1:403714320-403911762 GCF_003073215.2 Triticum urartu | reverse complement strand
TCGGTGTGGCGGCCGAACAGGCGGTCATAATGAACCCGCCTAGCCGGAGAGTTTGGCCGACAACCATAGCTCCCCCAACAGTAGTACCGTCTTTAAAGACGAGACGAGACATCCTTCCTTCTGGCGATGGCACGGAGGAACTCTCAATGAAAGCACCAATGTCGGTGTCAAAACCGGCGGATCTCGGGTAGGGGGTCCCGAACTATGCGTCTAAGGCGGATGGTAACAGGAGGCAGGGGACACAATGTTTTACCCAGGTTCGGGCCCTCTTGATGGAGGTAAAACCCTACGTCCTGCTTGCTTAATATTGATGATATGGGTAGTACAAGAGTAGATCTACCACGAGATCGGAGAGGCTAAATCCTAGAAGCTAGCCTATGGTATGATTCTATGTTGTCCTATGGACTAAAACCCTTCGGTTTATATAGACACCGGAGGGGCTAGGGTTACACAAGGTCGGTTACAAAGGAGGAGATATACATATCCGTATTGCCTAGCCTTCCTTCCACGCCAAGTAGAGTCCCATCCGGGCACGAGATGAAGTCTTCAATCTTGTATCTTCATAATCCAACAGTCCGGCCGAAAGATATAGTTCGGCTGTCCGGAGACCCCCTAATCCAGGACTCCCTCAAGCATGATCAGTAAGGATGTTTTGTAGATATTGTGGTGCTCTATCCATCCATGTCTTTGTGTTCATTTATGGAGCATACTAGCTTGACTCAATCGAGCTCTACTTTTGCCATAAAATGTTCCTGGCAGAATGTTTACATGTTAAGCATTTTTCCCGAGGTTGTTGTAGTTGATCCGTGCATGCTAGGAGGGTGTTCTTGCCATGTTTAGCTTCTATGCCATGTCTACTTGCTGGGTGTATGCGTAGTTTGTCATGCCATGCTTTGTGGTGAGTGCATCGAGCTCGTAAACATGCCTACTTAATATCTGTTTTGCCATGTTCCAGTTTTCTGCTAAGTCTGAATCTGTTAACGAAAGTTGCTATGTTCACATGGTTGCCATTGTATTTTCTGATCCCTTTTGGCTTAAGGTCAGTAAGGGACTTTTGTTGTATGATTTGAGTCGCTTCATGCAATGTCTTGCTTTTCCATGATATGTTCCTGTAGCATGTTGTTACCTTGCTCTAAACATTGCTTCCTGATGTTAAATTCCTGACTTGTTGTTATTTTCACTAAGTCTGTAACCTGATATCTTTTGCACTTTTGCCATGCTTGTTTGAACCTGCTATTGAGTGAATTAGCCGTAGCTCAGTGTTCATCTTTTGTCAAGAATCTTGAGTGGATCCCTGCCATTTATTTTTTTGTTATGTTAGAGTGCAGTAGCTTGTTGTTCTTGATGCATTTAGATGGTCTCGTGCTGTTAATCGCATATCGGTGCCATATTTGTTTTGCTTGCCATTTGCAAACCGTGCATCCGATTCCAGTGATCTTTATATCGATTTCGACCGAAATCAACTCCTCTTCCCAGTGGCACTCTTGGTTTTCCAAGTTGAGGCCAGGTTCAATCTTTCCTTTCCAAAACATGCATATGCATCGCATATCACATCCCGCATATCATGTCATGTTTTGCATCATGTTGCTTGTGCATTGCACGTGGTTGATTGTGTATCCCTTTGCTTGTGTTCTTGATTTGGGTAGATCCGGGAGACGAGTACGTGATCGAGGAGCCCGTTGAGTACGCTTACAAGGATCAAGCTAACGTCAACTCGGAGAACTTTGTAGGCAAGATGACCATACCCTCGAAATCACTTCTATCTTTGCTTGCTAGATGCTCGCTGTTTTGCTATGCCTATGCTACGATACCTAACACTTCCTTATCATGCCTCCCATATTGCCATGTCAAACCTCTAACCCACCTTGTCCTAGCAAACCATTGTTTGGCTATGTTACCGCTTTGCTTAGCCCCTCTTATAGCGTTGCTAGTTGCAGGTGAAGATTGGAGTTTGTTCCTTGTTGGAACATGTTTATTGTTGGGATATCATTATTATATCTTGTCTACTTTAATGCATCTATATACTTGGTAAAGGGTGGAAGGCTCGGCCTTATGCCTGGTGTTTTGTTCCACTCTTGCCGCCCTAGTTTCCATCATACCAGTGTTATGTTCCTTGATTTTGCGTTCCTTACACGGTTGGGTTATAATGGGAACCCCTTGACAGTTCGCCTTGAATAAAACTCTTCCAGCAATGCCCAACCTTGGTTTTACCATTCACCACCTAGCCTTTTATTTTCCCTTGGGTTTCCGGAGCCCGAGGGTCATCTTTATTTAAACCCCCCTGGGCCAGTGCTCCTCTGAGTGTTGGTCTGAAATGGGCAGCCTGCGGGGCCACCTTGGGGCAACTCGAGGGTTGGCTTTACTCGTAGCTTGACCTATCCCCGGTGCCCTGAGAACGGGATACGTGGGACTCCTATCGGGATTTGTTGGCACATCGGGCGGCTTTGCTGGTTTAGTTTTACCATTGTCGAGATGTCTTGTAACCAGGATTCCGAGTCTGATCGGATTGTCTTGGGAGAAGGAATATCCTTCGTTGACCATGAGAGCTTGTGATGGGCTAAGTTGGGACTCCCCTGCAGGGATTTGATCTTTCGAAAGCCGTGCCCGTGGTTATGGGAATATGGGAATTTGTTAATGTCCGGTTGTAGATAACCTTGAACTTAACTTAATTAAAATGAATCAACAGAGTGTATGGCCGTGATGGTCTCTTTTTGGTGGAGTCCGGGAAGAGAACACGGTCTCAAGTTATGCTTGAACGTAGGTTGTTCTAGGATCACTTCTTGATCATAGTTTGTCGACCGTGCTTTTTCCTTCTCTTCTCGCTCTCATTTGCGTATGTTAGCCACCATATATGCTAGTGCTTGCTGCAGCTCCACCTCATACCTTTTACCCTACCTATAAGCTTAAATAGTCTTGATCGCGAGGGTGTGAGATTGTTGAGTCCTCGTGACTCACAGTTTACTTCCAAAACCAGATGCAGGGACCGATGATACCTCGCCAGGAGATTCAACTGAGCTCAAGTGGGAGTTCGATGAGGACTCAGGACGATACTACGTTTCCTTTCCAGACGATTAGTAGTGGTGCCCAGTTGGGGCGATCGGGGACTTTGTTGCATTTGGGGTTGTTCTTTATTTTGGTTCCGTAGTCGGACCTTGATTGTATCTGGATGAATGTAATGATATTTATGCTATTGTGTGACGTGGCGAGTGTAAGCCAACTATGTATCTCTTTTCCTTATTCATTACATGGGTTGTGTGAAGATTACCCCACTTGTGACATTGCTTACAATGCGGTTATGCCTCTAAGTCGTGCTTCGACACGTGGGAGATATAGCCGCATCATGGGCGTTACAGGAATGCACGTGCAAAACAGAGAATTTAAAAACACAGGATTTCTACCAATATGGGTGTTTGGTTCACAAAAATTGGAAGATCATAGGATGCAAAGAAGCATGGTGAGATTAAGTCAAACCACAAGAAAATATAGGGTTATAATGCTATTATGCTACTATCTCTTAGTCTTGTGCTTCATGAATAGGAATTTGAAAAGGAGGACAAGTGGATAGTAAAATTCCTATGGTTTTTCCTTCAAGGAGACACTAAAGGAACAAATCCTACAGTTATCCTTTGCTCCACTCCTTTGAATAGTAGTACCATAGGAAACTTTCCAATTCCTATGTTTTTCCTTCACTTTTCCTTTCAAGCACTGGCGATTCTAGTTGGCAGGCTTGAGCAAGGAAAAGCCTGCGCTAAAAAATGTTTTTGTGCTACTTCTACTACTTTGGACCCAAGCCACTGCCCTACTAGCTCAACTCCTAGCCCATCGACAAATGCACAGCTAAAACGCACCTAAATAAATAATGATGGCGTTCAAGAGAGTCCATCACGGATAGTTAAGTTGCCTGGTACCTCACTTCTTGTCATATAGTAGGATAAAATAATCATATTTCACGTTACTACGTCTTCTCAGTGGACATTATATATAACATGTAGAGTAAAAAAGAGATGCAACAAGTGTAGAACCTCTTTGGCGAAGCCATATTGATCTCAGCGTGATTGGGTTGGCCGGTGAGGATCCTTCGGGTGACTTGGCTGTCGGAGGAGGGGAAGAGGATCTTAAGCATCTTGAGATGGAGCCCGGGGTACTGCTCCACTGTGATGGAGGGTTTCGTCGTTGGAGTAGCTCCGGTGAGTTGTACGACGCCGAGGCTGAAGCAGGACAAGAGAGACAACGTTAACCTGAGTGGAATTCTAATATCATCTCCAATAGATGATGTAAAATACATAACCACAAAGTGCTAGATGTAAAATACATCAGCCGCTCATCTCTGTATTTAACTGCCGAAACTAAATTTAACTGTCGAAACTGAACTTAACTGTCGAAACTGAATTTTGTTGTCAAAATTGAATTTTACTGTCAAAACTGAACGCACTAGTAGCAGAAAAGCAGTAGCAGCAGCAGCAGTGCCCGGAGCAGCAGCGCGTGCAAGAGCCGGAGCAACTGGTTGTGTAGCAGGGTGAGGCTACACGTCAGTCCACTGACTTTTTCATCTCTGGTCAGTCGATTTTCCAACCGTTGTATATGAAATCAAGGGCCTGCAGTTCATCTTCAACCTCCACCCCCTGAGCCGCCAGCCACCACCGGCCAAACCGCCGCCCCCGCCGCCCGTGGCCGATGGTGCACCGCCCCCCCCCCCCCCCAAACCCCCCCCCCCCGCCGGTCCGCCGCCGCCCTGGCCATCCCTCTAGGCCCCCCGTGCCGAGCTTTTTCTCCAACGATCCCCACGCCACTGCCCCACCACCGCTGGCGACCCCCACCCCACCCTGAACCCTAAGATAGATAGTGGGGTACCTCTCTAGCGAGCCCCCTCCCACTGCGGCTAGTTCTTCCTTAACTCCGACGAGCCGCCCACCCCCTGAAAATCGACAGACCCAAAAGTTGATTCAGTCGACTAAAGTGTAGCTAAATCAGAGCAGCATCGCAAGCAAGAGCAAGAGCGAGAGCAGCAGCGCGAGCAAGAGCAAGAGCAATAGCAAGAGCAGACCAGGCAGGGGACCGAGAGCAAGAGCAGAATAGCAGCGCAAGCGAGAGCTAAAGCAGTAGCAGCTCCTACTAATGTGGATGTCGCTGCTGAGGGAGCGACGTCGTGGAGGAATTGGCCGGTGACGCCACCGTGGATGGAGCTGCACCATGTCGGCTCGGGACCGAGCGTCGGCAGCACCGTGAGATTGAATCAAGAAGAAAATGTGGCGATTAGTGTACAACCTCTTCGGTGGCGCCTATTAGGCCTCGGCTTTATCCGAGGAAATAGTGATGATGCAACTCTTCCGGTGGTGCAGGTGAAGACGGCGGTGTCGGAATGGAGGTGGCGCGAAATATGAGGGGAACATCGGGGCAACTCCTTGGAGGTTAAGGATGGGGTGGCTGAACTGGCAGGAAGACGAGATCGACGATGGATCCTCATCCGGTATGATGGATGAGGGACGTCGAGGTATTGTTGTGGACGACGTCATCGAGGAAGAGGCTCTGGCTGGGTGGCGGATGGAGGAGGGTGTGGGGTTTCGCAGGATTTCGCGGCCTCAGTGTACGAATGGTTGGGAGGATGGGATGGGAGTGGGGAACCATGGCTTAGGGACGCGCTTGTCCGAAATGTGGGGTAACTTATGAAAGTACCCCCACCGATTTGAGCTAGGCAGTTCTTTAGGTTCAGGGGTATCACGGGCATTGCACGTGTCGGGATTTCGGAGGAGGTAGGAGTTTTCACGTGTGTTGTAATTTTGGGATAGCAAGGCGCGGGTTGAGATGGAGGGAGTTTTCGGAGCACAATGAGACAAAGATATATCTTAAATATTTCGGGGTTACAAGGCGCGGGTTGAAGAGGCCGGAGTTTCACAGCACGATCGACAGAGATGCTAGCTTGAAATTTCGGCATAACAAGGCGCGGCTTGAAATTTCGGGAGAACAAGCTTAACGTGTACCAAAAAATACAATTCACACCTCATCACTAGAGATAGCCATGTCCCGTTTTACTATATTACTAGAAATGCATTTAAATACAACAACAACAAAACTAAAAAAATCGGGACAACAAACATAACGTGTATAGTAACAAAACAATTTGCACTTCCCTCAACAATAAAAAAACAATATGTGTTGTCTAGCATATGGACTATATTTGAGTACATTTTCCCTATTCGAATGGGATTGTACTCGGTTTAGTTATACAACCATCTAAATATTATGTTCACAACACATGACATGAATATAGGAGAAGTAAATTCCTATATAAATACAAACTACATGTATACGATCTCAAATTCAAATATATGTATCCATTTTATGTTGAATTCAAATCATAATACATGTATTCTCTAGCTAGATGTTCGGAATCTAAACCATGTATGATACTACGTACAATGTGTTTAACACGCACAACACACAGACAAACACCATTTAGACTAGTAAGGTACACGTGCATTGCAGGCATGAGATTTGGCAACCAAATTATGAATAAATACCACATTATAGCATGTAAGCCTTGAGTCATATATGCATGATGTAGATGTTCGTTTAATTCTTATAGTTCATTTCATTCAAAATCATCTAGTTTTTATAAGAAAGCTAATCTATTTTAAGATTCATGGAATTGTGCGTTGTAAAGCATAAAGTAAAAACAAATAATGGCAAATCATGTAGAAAAACATTTGGGAAATTCTGATACGGAAGATTCTATAACAAAGAAGAAGTGCTTGTCCTTTGAGGTTTGTGCATTATGCTTAAGTTCAACCATGGAGTCTTCTAGATTGTACATGTGGCAAAATCTGGTGGAATCTAGATGATATCCAACGGCCAGTAGTGTAGGAAGTACGTTGGAGGAGCCACGGGGGCCCCATGAGGCAGGGGGGCGCGCCCTAGGGGGGCGGGGCGCCCCCCCACCCTCGTGAGCACCTCCCGTATCTCCTGATGTGGAGTTCAAGTCTATCTGGTGGCTTTCGTTCCAAAAGTAACTTCTCCAGTTGATTTCGTTCCGTTTCGACTCCATTTTATATTCCTTTTCTTCGAAACACTGAAATAGGCATAAAACAGCAAATCTGGGCTGGGCCTCCGGTTAATAGGTTAGTCCCAAATGTAATATAAAAGTGGATAATAAAGCCCAATATTGCCTAAAACAGTAGATAATATAGCATGGAGCAATCAAAAATTATAGATACGTTGGAGACGTATCAAGCATCCCCAAGCTTAATTCCTGCTCATCCTTGAGTAGGTAAATGATAAAAGATAATTTTTGATGTGGAATGCTAGTTGGCATAATTTCAATGTAATTCTTCTTAATTGTGGCATGAATATTCAGATTCATAAGATTCTAGACAAAAGTTCATATTGACATAAAAATAATAATACTTCAAGCATACTAACTAAGCAATTATGTCTTCTCAAAATAACATGGCCAAAGAAAGCTATCCCTACAAAATCATATAGTCTGGCTATGCTCCATCCTCACCACACAACATATTTAAATCATGCACAACCCCGAGGACAAGCCAAGCAATTGTTTCATACTTTTGATGTTCTCAAACCTTTTCAATCTTCACGCAATACATGAGCGTGAGCCATGGATATATCACTATAGGTGGAATAGAATGGTGGTTGTGGAGAAGACAAAAAGGGAGAAGATAGTCTCACATCAACTAGGCATATCAATGGGCTATGGAGATGCCCATCAATAGATATCAATGTGAGTGAATAGGGATTGCCATGCAACGGATGCACTAGAGCTATAAATGTATGAAAGCTCAACAAAAGAAACTAGTGGTTGTGCATCCAACTCGCTTGCTCACGAAGACCTAGGGCATTTGAGGAAGCCCATCATTGGAATATACAAGCCAAGTTCTATAATGAAAAATTACCACTAGTATATGAAAGTGACAGAACAAGAGACTCTCTATCATAAAGACCATGGTGCTACTTTGAAGCACAAGTATGGAAAAAGGATAGTAGCATTGTCCCTTTTATTTTATTTTTTATTTTTTATTTTTATTTGGCCTCCCTTCTATTTTTTGGGACAATGCTCTATTGAATGATGATCATCACACTTCTATTTATTTACAACTCAATGATTACAACTCGATACTAGAACAAAGTATAACTCTATATGGATGCCTCCGGCGGTGTACCGGGATATGCAATGAATCAAGAGTGACAAGTATGAAAGAATTATGAATGGTGGCTTTGCCACAAATACTATGTCAACTACATGATGATGCAAAGCAATATGACAATGATGAAGCGTGTCATAATAAACGGATAGTGGAAAGTTGCATGGCAATATATCTCAGAATGGCTATGGAAATGCCATAATAGGTAGGTATGGTGGCTGTTTTGAGGAAGGTATATGGTGGGTTTATGGTACCGGCAAAAGTTGCACGGTACTAGAGAGGCTAGCAATGGTGCAAGGGTGAGAGTGCGTATAATCCATGGACTCAACATTAGTCATAAAGAACTCACATACTTATTGCAAAACTCTATTAGTTATCGAAACAAAGTACTACACACACGCTCCTAGGGGGATAGATTGGTAGGAAAAGACAATCGCTCATCCCCGGCCGCCACTCATGAGGAAGGCAATCAATAAATAAATCATGCTCCGACTTCATCACATAACAGTTCACCATACGTGCATGATACGGGAATCACAAACTTCAACACAAGTATTTCTCAAATTCACAACGACTCAACTAGCATGACTATAATATCACCATCTCCATATCTCAAAACAATTATAAAGTATCAAACTTCTCATAGTATTCAACACACTCATAAGAGAATTTTATTATTCTTGAATACCTAGCATATTAGGATTTTAAGAAAATTACCATGCTATTTAAGACTCTCAAAATAATCTAAGTGAAGCATGAGAGTTCATCTATTTCTTCAAAATAAAACTACCACCATGCTCTAAAAGATATAAGTGAAGCACTAGAGCAAATGACAAACTACTCTGAAGGATATAAGTGAAGATCAATCCGTAGTTGAATAATTATGCAACTATGTGAAGACTCTCTAACATTTAATAATTTAAGATCTTGGTATTTTATTCAAACAGCAAGCAAAGCAAAAGAAAATGACATTCTAAGAATAGCAAACACCATGTGAAGAAGCAAAAACTTAGGATCAACCGATACTAACCGATAGTTGTTGAAAAAGAAAGGTGGGATGCCAACCGGGGCATCCCCAAGCTTAGATGCTTGAGACTTCTTGAAATATTATCTTGGGATGCCTTGGGCATCCCCAGGCTTGAGCTTTTGTGTCTCCTTAATTCCTCTCATATCACGGTCTCCCTAAATCTCAAAAGCTTCATCCACACAAAACTCAACTAGGACTCGTGAGATAAGTTAGTATAAACCATTGCAAAAACCTTATCATACTCTACTGTAGCAAATCACAAAAATTATTATTCAACATTGCATACTAAATTCCTCTGCATATTGAATAGTCCTATCCTCAAATAGAACATTAAAGAAGCAAACATATGCAAACAATGCAAACATAGCAGCAATCTGCCTAAACAGGATAGTGTGTAAAGAATGCTGCAACATCCATACTTCCATAGATCAAAAAATTATGAAATAAAATTACCACTGTATTAAATTTATCAGATCTTAATATGCAAAAGGTTTCAACATTTTATCACATTCTGAAATTTCTAGGGAATTATTGCAACAGCGGTAAACTTTCTGTTTTCAAACAGCAACATGTGGACTTCTAACATAGGCATAGTAAAGGCTATCAATGCCACTTCTATTGAAATAAAAGATGCAAAACGTTGCTCTAAATAACAGCAAGAAAATCCTAACAAAAGAAATTGATGCTCCAAGGAAAACACATATCATGTGGTGAATAAAAATATAGCTCCAAGTAAAGTTACCGATGAACGAAGACGAAAGAGGGGATGCCTTCCGGGGCATCCCCAAGATTAGGCTCTTGGTTGTCCTTTAATATTACCTTGGTGTGTCTTGGGAATACCCAAGCTTAGGCTCTTGCCACTCCTTATTCCGTAGTCCATCGAATCCTTACCCAAAACTTGAAAACTTCGCAACACAAAACTTAACAGAAAACTCGTAAGCTCCGTTAGTATAAGAAAGTAAATCACAACTTCAAGGTACTGTAATGAACTCATTATTTATTTATATTGGTGTTAAACCTACTGTATTCCAACTTCCCTATGGTTTATAAACTATTTTACTAGCCATAGATTCATCAAAATAAGTAAACAACACATGAAAAACAGAATCTGTCAAAAACAGAACAGTCTGTAGTAATCTGGATCAAACGTATACTTCTGGAACTCATAAAATTCTCAAATAAATTGCTGGACCTGAGGAATTTATCTATTAATCATCTTCAAAAATAATTAACTAAATAGCACTCCCCAAATAAAAATGGCAGCAATTCTCGTGGGCGCTAAAGTTTCTGTTTTATACAGCATGATCAACAAGACTTTCCCCAAGTCTTCCCAAAGGTTCTACTTGGCACAAACACTAATTAAAAGCATAAAACCACATCTAAGCAGAGGATAGATGGATTATTTATTACTAAATAGGAACAAAAAGCAAGTGACACAAATAAAATTGGGTTACCTCCCAACAAGCGCTATCGTTTAATGCCCCTAGCTAGGCATGATGATTTCAATGATGCTCACATAAAGGATAATAATTGAAACATAAAGAGAGCATCATGAAGAATATTACTAGCACATTTAAGTATAACACACTTCCTATGCATAGGGATTTTGTGAGCAAACAACTTATAGGAACAAGAATCAACTTGCATAGGAAGGTAAAACAAGCATAACTTCATAACTTTAAGCACATAGAGAGGAAACTTGATATTATTGCAATTCCTACAAGCATATATTCCTCCCTCATAATAATTTTCAGTAGCATCATGAATGAATTCAACAATATAAACAGAACCTAAAGCATTCTTTTCATGATCTACAATCATAGAAAATTTACTACTCTCCACACAAGCAAAATTCTTCTCATGAATAATAGTGGGAGCAAACTCAACAAAATAATTATCATGTGAGGCATAATCCAATTGAAAACTAAAATCATGATGACAATTTTCATGGTTATCATTATTCTTTATAGCATACAAGTCATCACAATAATCATCATAGATAGCAACTTTGTTCTCATAATCAATTGGAACCTCTTCCGGAATAGTGGATTCATCACAAATTAAAGTCATGACCTCTCCAAATCCACTTTCATAAATATAATCATCATAAATAGGAGGCATGATTTCATCATAGTAAATTTTCTCATCAAAGCTTGGGGGGCAAAAAATATCATCTTTATCAAGCATAGCTTCCCCAAGCTTGTGGCTTTGCATATCATTTGCATCATGGATATTCAAGGAATTCATACTAACAACATTGCAATCATGCTCATCATTCAAATATTTAGTGCCAAACATTTTATAGATTTCTTCTTCTAGCACTTGAGCACAATTATCGTTTCCATCATACTCACGAAAGATATTAAAAAGGTGAAGCGTATGAGACAAACTCAATTCCATTTTTTTATAGTTTTCTTTTATAAACTAAACTAGTGATAAAACAAGAAACTAAAAGACTCGATTGCAAGATCTAAAGATATACCTTCAAGCACTAACCTCCCCGGCAACGGCGTCAGAAAAGAGCTTGATATCTACTACACAACCTTCTTCTTGTAGACGTTGTTGGGCGTCTAAGTGTAGAGGTTTGTAGGACAGTAGCAAATTTCACTCAAGTGGATGACCTAAGGTTTATCAATCCGTAGGAGGCGTAGGATGAAGATGGTCTCTCTCAAGCAACCCTGCAACCAAATAACAAAGAGTCTCTTGTGTCCCCAACACACGCAATACAATGGTAAATTGTATAGGTGCACTAGTTCGGCGAAGAGATGGTGATATAAGTGGTATATGGATAGTAGATAATAGTTTTTGTAATCTGAAAATATAAAAACAGAAAGGTAACGAATGATAAAAGTGAGCGTAAATGGTATTGCAATGCTAGGAAACAAGGCCTAGGGTTCATACTTTCACTAGTGTAAGTTCACTCAATAATACTAACGTAATTGGATCACATAACTATCCCTCAACATGCAACAAAGAGTCACTCCAAAGTCACTAATAGCGGAGAACGAACGAAGACATTACGGTAGGGTACGAAACCACCTCAAAGTTATTCTTTCCAATCAATCCGTTGGGCTATTCATATAAGTGTCACAAACAGCCCTAGAGTTCGTACTAGAATAACACCTTAAGATACAAATCAACCAAAACCCTAATGTCACCTAGATACTCCAATGTCACCTCAAGTATCCGTGGGCATGATTATACGATATGCATCACACAATCTCAGATTCATCTATTCAACCAACACAAAGGACCTCAAAGAGTGCCCCAAAGTTCTACCGGAGAATCACGATGAAAACGTGTGCCAACCCCTATGCATAGGTTAATGGGAGGAACCCGCAAGTTGGTCACCAAAACATACATCAAGTGAATCACGTGATATCCCATTGTCACCACAGATATCCACGGCAAGACATACATCAAGTGTTCTCAAATCTTTAAAGACTCAATCCGATAAGATAACTTCAAAGGGGAGTAGGGGGGGAGGAGAAACATAAGATCCAACTATAATAGCAAAGCTCGCGATACATCAAGATTGTATCACCTCAAAAACACGAGAGAGAGAGAGAGAGATCAAACACATAGCTACTGGTACATACCCTCAGCCCCGAGGGAGAACTACTCCCTCCTCGTCATGGAGAGCACCGGGATGATGAAGATGGCCACCGGAGAAGGATTGCCCCCTCCGGCAGGGTGCCGGAACGGGTCTAGATTAGCTTTCGGTGGCTACGGAGGCTTCTGGCGGCGGAACTCCCGATCTATTCTCCGTTCTGGAAGTTTTAGGGTACGATGATATATATGGGTGCAGGAAGTATGTCGGAGGAGCCACTGGGGCCCCACGAGGTAGGGGGCGCGCCCTAGGGGGGCGCCCCCACCCTCGTGAGCACCTCCCGTATCTCCTGACGTGGAGTTCAAGTCTATCTGGTGGCTTTCGTTCCAAAAATAACTTCTCCAGTTGATTTCGTTCCGTTTCGACTCCGTTTGATATTCCTTTTCGTCGAAACACTGAAATAGGCATAAAACAGCAAATCTGGGCTGGGCCTCTGGTTAATAGGTTAGTCCCAAAAGTAATTTAAAAGTGGATAATAAAGCCCAATATTGCCTAAAACAGTAGATTATATAGCATGGAGCAATCAAAAATTATAGTTGCGTTGGAGACATATTACTGATCATGCAACTTTTGCAAGAGCGCAACCAAGGGATTCAAGGCCATGGCAACAATCAGAATCAATTTGCTACACTCAACCAGTTCCTCGCAAACCAGCCAAAGACCTTCAGTAACTGTGTCGAGGCAACAGACGCTGATGATTGGCTCGTGGATATCTGCAAGCATTTCGAGTGCAGCAACGTCAGGCCTGAGGATTTTGTCAAGTTTGCCTCGTTCCAACTCAAAGACCAAGCTGCAGAATGGTATCAGCAATACAAAGATTCCAGAGGAGGTCGTGTGATTACCTAGGATGAATTCTGTCAAGACTTCAAAGCTCACCACATACCTCAGAGTGTTGTTGAGAGCAAGCGTGAGGAGTTCCGCAATCTGAAGCAAGGCAGCCTGTCTATTTACCAGTATAACATCATGTTCCAGAAGATCGCTCGTTTCGCTAAGCAAGACGTCCCTGACAAGAAAAGCATGATTTATTAGTTCAGAGGTGGCCTTAGAGAAGATCTCCAACTAGCCCTCGTGCTTTTTGAGCCGCAGAAGTATGATGAGTTTTACAACATGGCACTGAAACATGAGACTGCTCAACTCAAGTGCGATTCTTCCAAGAAACGAGTCAGGGATGCAACTCCTTCCTCAACTCAAGTGGCAACTAAGCAGCAAAAGTATTGGTTGCCTCCTCCTCCTCCTCTGTTCCGTCAGCCTTATCAGCAGAAGAGCAAAGGTGGCAATGGATCTTCCCCCCCACCCCACCCCGGCTTTCAGAACAAGACTTCGTCTCATGCTCCAAGATCAAGTGCTCCGTATCACCGTCCGCTTTCAGAGGTCACGTGCAACAAGTGTCAGCAGAAGGGTCACTATGCCAACAAATGCTTCAATCAGAGGCATCTTCCTCCTCCTCCTGTGAGGTCTGCTAGCACTACAGTGGTCAAGCATAATCCCAAGCATGCCAAGGTCAACTTGATGAATGCAGCTCAGGCAGAGTACTCGTCGGAATGGATTGGCTTTCTAAGCACAAGGCTCAGCTTGATTGTGCTGCCAGGCAGATTCAATTAACACATTCTTCTGACGATGTAATCATCTTTGCCGCTCGTGATGATACCATCTGACTGTTTTCTCTCAATGAGAAGGGCGAGCTGGATGCCATCTCTCAGATTCCAGTCATTTGTGAATATCAAGACGTCTTTCCAGAAGAGCTTCCAGGAATGCCTCCGCACCGGCCAGTTGAATTCGTCATCGATCTTGAGCCTGGCACGGAACCTGTTTGCAAACGTCCATACAAGCTTGGACCTGAAGAGTTGAAGGAGCTAAAGAAGCAACTCGATATTCAAGAGCGTATGGGTCTCATCCTACCAAGTTCTTCTCCGTGGGGTTGTGGTGTTCTTTTCGTCAAGAAGAAGGAAGGAACGGACCGACTTTGTGTCGACTACCGTCCATTGAACAAGAAGACCATAAAGAACAAGTACCCACTTCCCAACATCAATGAGCTTTTCGAACAACTCAAAGGTGCTCAAGTATTCTCCAAGCTTGACCTCCGTATGGGCTATCATCAGATTCACATTCGTGAAGAAGATATCCCCAAGACAGCATTCAGAACAAGCTATGGTTCATATGAATACACTGTCATGTCTTTCGGCCTCGTCAACGCTCCTACAACATTCTCTTGCATGATGAACTTCATCTTCAATGCCTACACAAATGACTTCGTCTTGGTCTACCTCGATGACATTTTGGTCTTTTCCAGGAACAAGGAGGATCATGCCAAGCACTTGAGATTGGTGCTAGATAAACTCAGAGAACATCAGTTCTATGTGAAGTTTTCAAAGTGCGAGTTTTGGCTCGATGAGGTTCTCTACCTTGGGCATATCATCTCCGCCAAGGGCATAGCTGTTAATCCTGAGAAGGTGTCTGCAATTGTGAATTGGGAACCACCTCAGAATGTGAAGCAACTCCGCAGTTTCCTTGGGCTCGCAAGCTATTGTCGAAGGCTCGTTGAGAACTTCTCAAAGATCGCGAAGCCTCTTTCCAACCTTCTCCAGAAGCATGTGAAGTACGTCTGGTCGCCTGAATGTGACATTGCTTTCAACACCCTGAAAGAGAAGTTAGTCACTGCTCCAGTTCTGACTCCTCCTGATGAATCGAAACCATTCGAGGTCTTCTGTGATGCTTCCCTTCAAGGTCTCGGTGCAGTGTTGATGCAAGAGAAGAAAGTTGTGGCCTATACCTCTCGCCAGTTGAAGCCCAATGAAAAGAACTACCCCACTCATGACCTCGAGTTGGCGGCAGTTGTCCGTGCTCTTTTAACATGGAGACATCTCTTGATGGGAAGAAAAGTGGACATCTTCACTGATCATAAGAGTCTCAAGTACATCTTCACTCAGCCAAACCTCAACCTCAGGCAGACTTGTTGGGTCGAAATGATTCAAGAGTATAATCCGAGTATCGAATATACTCCAGGGAAGGCTAATGTAATTGTTTACGCATTGAGCAGGAAGGCTTACTACAATAGTCTGATTATCGAGCCTTACCAACCGGAGCTTTTTGAAGCTTTCCGCAAACTCAATCTTCAAGTTGTTCCTCAAGGATATCTTGCCAACCTCCAAGTCTCTCCTACTTTGGAAGATCAGATTCGTGAGGCTCAACTTCTTGATGCTATGGTGAAGAAGGTGAAGATTGGGATTGCCTAGAGTCAACCCAAGTACAAGTGCTATCGCCTTGATGACAAGGATACTCTATTCTTCGAGGATCGCATTGTTGTGCCAAAAGGTGACCTTCGTAAAGTCATTATGAACGAGGCTCACAATTCACTCCTCTCTATTCACCCTGGGAGTACAAAGATGTACCATGACCTCAAGCAGTCATATTGGTGGACTCGAATGAAGCGCGAGATTGCTCAGTTCGTGAATGAATGTGATGTCTGCAGAAGAGTGAAAGCAGAACACCAATGACCAGCTGGTCTCCTCCAACCTCTTGCCATTCCAGAATGGAAGTTTGACCATATTGAGATGGACTTTGTGACTGGATTTCCAAAGTCCAAGCGTGGCAATGATGCTATCTTCATTGTCATCGACAAGCTCACTAAAGTGGCTCATTTTCTTCCTATCAAAGAATCTATCACAGCTGCTCAGTTGGCAGAGCTATATATCTCCAGGATTGTCTCTCTGCATGGCGTTCTGCAGTTGATATCTTCAGATCATGGTAGCATCTTTACCTCCAAGTTCTGGGATTCTTTTCAGAAGGCCATGGGCACCAACATCCGCTTCAGCACAGCTTTTCATCCTCAAACCAGTGGCCAAGTCGAGCAAGTCAATCAGATTCTTGAAGATATGCTCAGGGCATGTGTCATTTCTTTCGGTATGAAGTGGGAAGATTGTCTTCCATATGCTGAGTTCTCCTACAACAACAGTTTCCAAGTGAGTTCGGGCAAGGCCCCATTCGAGATTCTCTATGGCAGGAAGTGTTGTACTCCTCTTAACTGGTCAGAGACTGGTGAACGCCAACTTCTTGGAAATGACTTGATCACAAAGGCAGAAGAAATGTGCAAAGTCATTCGCGATAATCTCAAAGCCGCGCAATCGCGCCAGAAGAGTTACTATGATAGAAAACATCGTGACTTGGCTTTCGAGATCGGAGACCATGTCTACCTCCGCGTCTCTCCAATGAAAGGTACTCGTCGCTTCGGTATCAAAGGGAAGCTTGCCCCCAGATACGTGGGTCCTTTCAAGATCATCAGCAAAAGAGGCGACCTCGCCTATCAACTTGAGCTTCCTTCCAACTTTGCAAACGTGCACGACGTGTTTCACGTGTCTTAACTTCGCAAGTGTTTCAAGACTCCTGACCGCATCATCAACTTTGAAGAGATTGATCTCCAAGAAGACCTGTCTTATCATGAGCACCCTGTTGCTATTCTTGAAGAAACTGAGTGCAAGACTCGCAACAAGTCTATCAAATTCCTGAAAATCAAGTGGTCACATCATTCCGACCGTGAAGCCACCTGGGAACACGAGGACCACCTCCGTTCTGAGTACCCGGAGTTTTTTCCAGTCCTAGATCTCGGGACGAGATCCTTTCGTAGTGGTGGAGTGTTGTAACTGAAGGAAATATGCCCTAGAGGCAATAATAAAGTTATTATTTATTTCCTTATATCATGATAAATGTTTATTATTCATGCTAGAATTGTATTAACCGGAAACATAATACATGTTTGAATACATAGACAAACAGAGTGTCACTAGTATGCCTCTACTTGACTAGCTTGTTGATCAAAGATGGTTATGTTTCCTAACCATAGACATGAGTTGTCATTTGATTAACGGGGTCACATCATTAGGAGAATGATGTGATTGACATGACCCATTCCATTAGCTTAGCACCCGATTGTTTAGTATGTTGCTATTGCTTTCGTCATGACTTATACATGTTCCTATGACTATGAGATTATGCAACTCTCGTTTACCGGAGGAACACTTTGTGTGCTACCAAACGTCACAACGTAACTGGGTGATTATAAAGGTGTTGTACAGGTGTCTCCAAAGGTACATGTTGGGTTGGCGTATTTCGAGATTAGGATTTGTCGCTCCGATTGTCGGAGAGGTATCTCTGGGCCCTCTCGGTAATACACATCACTTAAGCCTTGCAAGCAATGCAACTAATAAGTTAGTTGCAAGATGATGTATTACGGAATGAGTAAAGAGACTTACCGGGAACGAGATTGAACTAGGTATTGAGATACTGACAATTGAATCTCGGGCAAGTAACATACCGATGACAAAGGGAACAACATATGTTGTTATGCGGTCTGACTGATAAAGATCTTCATAGAATATGTAGGAGCCAATATGAGCATCCAGGTTCCGCTATTGGTTATTGACTAGAGACGTGTCTCGGTCATGTCTACATTATTCTCAAACCCGTAGGGTCTGCACGCTTAACATTATGATGACAGTTTCATTATGAGTTCATATATTTTGATGTACCGAAGGTTGTTCGGAGTTCCATATGTGATCACGGACTTGACGAGGAGTCTCGAAATGGTCGAGACATAAAGATCGATATATTGGACGACTATATTTGGACACCGAAAAGGTTCGGGGTAAGATTGGGACAATACCGGATCACCGGGAGGTTATCGGAACCCCCCGGGAGGTATATGGGCCTTATTGGGCCTTAGTGGAAAGGAGGAGAAAGGAGCAAGGGAGGGGGCGCCCCCCCCAAGCCCAATCCTAATTGGGAGGGGGGCCGGCCCCCTTTCCTTCCTCCCTCCTTCCTCTTCCTTCCCTCTCCTACTCCTAATAGGAAAAAGGGGAGTCCTACTCTCGGTGGGAGTAGGACCCCCCCCTTGGGCGTGCCACCCTCCTTGGCCGGCCCCCTCCTCCACTCCTTTTTATACGGGGGCAGGGGGGGCACCCCAGAGAGACAACAATTTATCATTGATCTCTTAGCCGTGTGCGGTGCCCCCCTCCACCACAATCCTCGATAATATTGTAGCGGTGCTTAGGCGAAGCCCTGCGACGGTAGAACATCAAGATCGTCACCACGCCGTCGTGCTGACGGAACTCATCCCCGACACTTTGCTGGATCGGTGTCCGGGGATCGTCATCGAGCTGAACGTGTGCAAAAACTCGGAGGTGCCGTAGTTTCGGTGCTTGATCGGTCGGGCCGTGAAGACGTACGAGTACATCAACTGCGTTGTTATAACGCTTCCGCTTCTGGTCTACGAGGGTACGTAGACTACACTCTCCCCTCTTGTTGTTGTGCATCACCATGATCTTGCGTGTGCGTAGGATTTTTTTGAAATTACTACGTTCCCCAACAGTGGCATTCGAGCCTAGGTTTTATGTGTTGATGTTATATGTACGAGTAGAACACAAGTGAGTTGTGGGCGATATAAGTCATACTGCTTACCAGCATGTCATACTTTGGTTCGGCGGTATTGTTGGATGAAGCGGCCCGGACCGACATTACGCGTACGCTTACGCGAGACTGGTTCTACCGATGTGCTATGCACACAGGTGGCTGGCAGGTGTCAGTTTCTCCAACTTTAGTTGAACCGAGTGTGCTTATGCCCGGTCCTTGCGAAGGTTAAAGCAACACCAACTTGACAAACTATCGTTGTTGTTTTTGATGCGTAGGTAAGATTGGTTCTTGCTAAGCCCGTAGCAGCCACGTAAAACTTGCAACAAACAAAGTAGAGGACGTCTAACTTGTTTTTGCAGGGCATGTTGTGATGTGATATGGTCAAGGCATGATGCTAAATTTTATTGTATGATATGATCATGTTTTGTAACCAAGTTATCGGCAACGGGCAGGAGCCATATGGTTGTCTCTTTATTGTATGCAATGCAATCGCCCTGTAATGCTTTACTTTATTACTAAGCAGTAGCGATAGTCGTAGAAGCATAAGATTGGCGAGACGAGAATGATGCTACGATGGAGATCAAGGTGTCGCGCCGGTGACGATGGTGATCATGACGATGCTTCGGAGATGGAGATCACAAGCACAAGATGATGATGGCCATATCATATCACTTATATTGATTGCATGTGATGTTTATCTTTTATGCATCTTATCTTGCTTTGATTGAAGGTAGCATTATAAGATGATCTCTCACTAAATTTCAAGATAAAAGTGTTCTCCCTGAGTATGCACCGTTGCCAAAGTTCGTCGTGCCCAGACACCACGTGATGATCGGGTGTGATAAGCTCTACGTCCATCTACAACTGGTGCAGGCCAGTTTTGCACACGTAGAATACTCAGGTTAAACTTGATGAGCCTAGCATATGCAGATATGGCCTCGGAACACTGAGACTGAAAGGTCGAGCGTGAATCATATAGTAGATATGATCAACATAGTGATGTTCACCATTGAAAACTACTCCATTTCACGTGATGATCGGTTATGGTTTAGTTGATTTGGATCACGTGATCACTTAGAGGATTAGAGGGATGTCTATCTAAGTGGGAGTTCTTAAGTAATATGATTAATTGAACTTTAATTTATCATGAACTTAGTCCTGGTAGTATTAGCATATCTATGTTGTAGATCAATAGCTCACGTTGAGCTCCCGTGTTTTATTTTTGATATGTTCCTAGAGAAAACTAAGTTGAAAGATGTTAGTAGCAATGATGCGGATTAGATCCGTGATCTGAGGTTTATCCTCATTGCTGCACAGAAGAATTATGTCTTTGATGCACCGCTAGGTGACAAACCTATTGCAGGAGCAGATGCAGATGTTATGAACATTTGGCTAGCTCAATATGATGACTACTTGACAGTTTAGTGCACCATGCTTAAACGGCTTAGAATTGGGACTTCAAAGACGTTTTGAACGTCATGGACCATATGAGATGTTCCAGGAGTTGAAGGTAATATTTCAAGCAAATACCCGAGTTGAGAGATATGAAGTCTCCAACAAGTTCTATAGCTAAAAGATGGAGGAGAATAGCTCAAGCAGTGAGCATGTGCTCAGATTGTCTGGGTACTACAATCGCTTGAATCAAGTGGGAGTTAATCTTCCAGATAAAATAGTGATTGACAGAATTCTCTAGTCACCATCACCAAGTTAGTAGAACTTCGTGATGAACTATGATATGCAAGGGATAACGGAAACGATTCTCAAGCTCTTCGTAATGCTGAAATCGACGAAGGTAGAAATCAAGAAAAATATCAAGTGTTGATGATAGACAAGACCACTAGTTTCAAGAAAAGGGCAAAGGGAAGAAGGGGAACTTCAAGAAGAATGGCAAGCAAGTTGCTGCTCAAGTGAAGAAGCCCAAGTCTGGTCCTAAGCCTGAGACTAAGTGCTTCTACTGCAAAGGGACTGGTCACTGGAAGCGGAACTGCCCCAAGTATTTGGCGGATAAGAAGGATGGCAAAGTGAACAAAGGTATATTTGATATACAGATTATTGATGTGTATTTTACTAGTGTTCGTCGCAACGCCTCGGTATTTGATACTGGTTCAGTTGCTAAGAGTAGTAACTCGAAACGGGAGTTGCAGAATGAACATAGACTAGTTAAGGGTGAAGTGATGATGTGTGTTGGAAGTGGTTCCAAAATTGATATGATCATCATCGCACACTCCCTATACTTTTGGGATTAGTGTTGAACCTAAATCAGTGTTATTTGGTGTTTGCGTTGAGCATGAATATGATTTGATCATGTTTATTGCAATACGGTTATTCATTTAAGTAAGAGAATAAATTATTCTTCTGTTTACATGAATAAAACCTTATATGGTTACACACCCAATGAAAATGGTTCGTTGGATCTCAATCGTAGTGATACACATATTCATAATATTGAAACCAAAAGATGCAAAGTTAATAATGATGGTGCAATTTATTTGTGGCACTGCCGTTTAGGTCATATTGGTGTAAAGCGCACGAAGAAAATCCATGCTGATGGGCTTTTGGAATCACTTGATTATGAATCAGTTGATGCTTGCGAACCATGACTCATGGGCAAGATGACTAAGACTCCGTTCTCCAGAACAATGGAGCGAGCAATAGATTTGTTGGAAATCATACATACTGATGTATGTGGTCCGATGAATATTGAGGCTCATGGCAGGTATCATTATTTTCTGATCTTCACAGATGATTTGAGCAGATATGAGTATATCTACTTGATGAAACACAAGTCTGAAACATTTGAAAAGTTCAAAGAATTTCAGAGTGAAGTGGAGAATCATCGTAACAAAAATGAAAGTTTCTATGATATGATCGCAGAAGTAAAATATTTGAGTTACGAGTTTGGCCTTCAGTTAAAAACAATGTGAAATAGTTTCACTACTCACGCCACTTGGAACACCACAGCATAATGGTCTGTCCGAACGTCATAACCGTACTTTATTAGATATGGTGCGATCTATGATGTTTCTTACCGATCTACCACTATCGTTTTGGGGTTATGCATTAGAGACAGCTGCATTCACGTTAAATAGGGCACCATCTAAATCCGTTGAGATGACACCGTATGAACTATGGTTTGGCAAGAAACCTAAGCTGTCATTTCTTAAAGTTTGAGGTTGCAATGCTTATGTGAAAAAGTTTCAACCTGATAAGCTCTAACCCAAATCGGAGAAGTGCGTCTTCATAGGATACCCAAAAGAAAATGTTGGGTACACCTATCACAGATCCAAAGGCAATATATTCGTTGCTTTGAATGGATCCTTTCTAGAAAAGGAGCTTCTCTCGAAAGATGTGAGTGGGAGGAAAGTAGAACTTGATGAGGTAACTGTACCTGCTCCCTTATTGGAAAGTAGTTCATCACAGAAATCTGTTCCTGTGACTACTACACCGATTAGTGAGGAAGCTAATGATGATGATCATGTAACTTCAGATCAAGTTACTACCGAACCTCGTAGGTAAACCAGAGTGAGATCTGCACCGGAGTGGTACGGTAATCCTGTTCTGGAGGTCATGTTACTTAACCATGACGAGCCTATGAACTATGAGGAAGTGATGATGAGCCCAGATTCCGCAAAATGGCTTGAGGCCATGAAATCTGAGATGAGATCCATGTATGAGAACAAAGTATGGACTTTGATTGACTTGCCCAATGATCGGCGAGTTATTGAGATTAAATGGATCTTCAAGAGGAAGACGGACGCTGATAGTAGTGTTACTATCTACAAAGCTAGAACTGTCGCAAAAAGGTTTTCGACAAGCTCAAGGTGTTGACTACGATGAGAGTTTCTCACTCGTATCTATGCTTAAGTTTGTCCGAATCATGTTAGCAATTGCCGCATTTTATGAAATCTGGCAAATGGATAAACAAAACTGCATTCCTTAATGGATTTATTAAATAAGAGTTGTATATGATGCAACCAGAAGGTTTTATCAATCCTAAAGGTACTAAAAAAATATGCAAGCTCCAGCGATCCATCTATGGACTGGTGCAAGCATCTCGGAGTTGGAATATACGCTTTGATAAGTTGATCAAAGCATATAGTTTTATACAGACTTGCGATGAAGCCTGTATTTACAAGAAAGTGAGTGGGAGCACTACAACATTTCTGATAAGTATATGTGAAAGACATATTGTTGATCAGAGATAATGTAGAATTATTCTGCAAAGCATAAAGGAATGTTTGAAAGGAGTTTTTCAAAGAAAGACCTCGGTGAAGCTGCTTACATATTGAGCATCAAGATCTATAGAGATAGATCAAGACGCTTGATAAGTTTTTCAATGAGTACATACCTTGACAAGATTTTGAAGTAGTTCAAAATGGAACAGTCAAAGAAGGAGTTATTGCCTGTGTTACAAAGGTGTGAAGTTGAGTAAGACTCAAAACCCGACCACGGCAGAAGATAGAGAGAGAATGAAATTCATTCCCTATGCCTCAGCCATAGGTTCTATAAAGTATGCCATGCTGTGTACCAGACCTACTGTATACCCTGCCCTGAGTTTGGCAAGGGAGTACAATAGTGATCTAGGAGTAGATCACTGGACATTGGTCAAAATTATCCTTAGTGGAATAAGGATATGTTTCTCGATTATGGAGGTGACAAAAGGTTCGTCGTAAAGGGTTACATTGATGCAAGTTTTGATACTGATCCAGATGACTCTAAGTCTCAATCTGGATACATATTGAAAGTGGGAGCAATTATCTAGAGTAGCTCCATGCAGAGCATTGTTGACATAGAAATTTGCAAAATACTTACGGATCTGAATGTGGCAGACCCGTTGACTAAACTTCTCTCACAAGCAAAACATGATCACACCTCAGTACTCTTTGGGTGTTAATCACATAGCGATGTGAACTAGATTATTGACTCTAGTAAACCCTTTGGGTGTTGGTCACATGTTGATGTGAACTATGGGTGTTAATCACATGGTGATGTGAACTATTGATGTTAAATCACATGGAGATGTGAACTAGATTATTGACTCTAGTGCAAGTGGGAGACTGAAGGAAATATGCCCTAGAGGCAATAATAAAGTCATTATTTATTTCCTTATATCATGATAAATGTTTATTATTCATGCTAGAATTGTATTAATCGGAAACATAATACATGTGTGAATACATAGACAAACAGAGTGTCACTAGTATGCCTCTACTTGACTAGCTCGTTGATCAAAGATGGTTATGTTTCCTAACCATAGACATGAGTTGTCATTTGATTAACGGGATCACATCATTAGGAGAATGATGTTATTGACATGACCCATTCCATTAGCTTAGCACCCGATCGTTTAGTATGTTGCTATTGCTTTCTTCATGACTTATACATGTTCCTATAACTATGAGATTATGCAACTCCCGTTTACCGGAGGAACACTTTGTGGGCTACCAAACGTCACAACGTAACTGGGTGATTATAAAGGTGCTGTACAGGTGTCTCCAAAGGTACATGTTGGGTTGGCGTATTTCGAGATTAGGATTTGTTGCTCCGATTGTTGGAGAGGTATCTCTAGGCCCTCTCGGTAATACACATCACTTAAGCCTTGCAAGCAATGCAACTAATAAGTTAGTTGCAAGATGATGTATTACGGGACGAGTAAAGAGACTTGCTGGTAATGAGATTGAACTAGGTATTGAGATACCGATGATCGAATCTCGGGCAAGTAACTTACCGATGACAAAGGGAACAACGTATGTTGTTATGCGGTCTGACCGATAAAGATCTTCGTAGAATATGTAGGAGCCAATATGAGCATCCAGGTTCCGCTATTGGTTATTGACTGGAGACGTGTCTTGGTCATGTCTACATTGATCTCGAACCCGTAGGGTCCGCACACTTAACGTTACGATGACAGTTTCATTATGAGTTTATATATTTTGATGTACCGAAGGTTGTTCGGAGTCCCGGATGTGATCACGGACTTGACGAGGAGTCTCGAAATGGTCAAGACATAAAGATCGATATATTGGACGACTATATTTGGACACCGGAAAGGTTCCGGGTAAGATTGGGACAATACCGGATCACCGGGAGGTTATCGGAACCCCCCGAGAGGTATATGGGCCTTATTGGGCCTTAGTGGAAAGGAGGAGAAAGGAGCAAGGGAGGGGGCGCGCCCCCCTTTCCTTCCTCCCTCGTCCTCTTCCTTCCCTCTCCCACTCCTAATAGGAAAAAGGGGAGTCCTACTCCCGGTGGGAGTTGGACTCCCCCCCTTGGGCGTGCCACCCTCCTTGGCCGGCCCCCTCCTCCACTCCTTTATATACGGGGGCAGGGGGCACCCCAGAGAGACAACAATTGATCATTGATCTCTTAGCCATGTGCGGTTCCCCCCTCCACCATAATCCTCGATAATATTG
Source organism: Triticum urartu (assembly GCF_003073215.2). Lineage (NCBI taxonomy): Eukaryota > Viridiplantae > Streptophyta > Magnoliopsida > Poales > Poaceae > Triticum > Triticum urartu. Next base: position 403,886,154 of record NC_053028.1, on the reverse strand, counting down.
TAGCGGTGCTTAGGCGAAGCCCTGCGACGGTAGAACATCAAGATCGTCACCACGTCGTCGTGCTGACGGAACTCATCCCCGACACTTGCTGGATCGGAGTCCGGGGATCGTCATCAAGCTGAACGTGTGCAAAAACTCGGAGGTGCCGTAGTTTCGGTGCTTGATCGGTCGGGCCGTGAAGACGTACTACTACATCAACTGCGTTGTTATAACGCTTCCGCTTCCGGTGTACGAGGGTACGTAGACTACACTCTCCCCTCCCGTTGCTGTGCATCACCATGATCTTGCGTGTGCGTAGGAATTTTTTTGAAATTACTACGTTCCCCAACAGTAACACCCTGTATGTAACCTGCCATATCTGTATTCCAATTCTTGCCATTTCCGGCACTAAGTTATGATATTTCCTTGTTGTCGGGTTTTTGTCTTCATGTGCTTTTGTCTTTGTCATGCATCTCATATCATGTCATCATGTGCATCGCATTTGCATACGTGTTCGTCTCATGCATCCGAGCATTTTTCCCGTTGTCCATTTTGCATTCCGGCGCTCCTATGTCCTCCGGTGTCCCTTTCTACCTCTTTTCATGTGCGGGTGTTAAACGTTTTCGGATTGGACCGAGACTTTCCAAGCGGCCTTGGTTTACTACCGGTAGACCGCCTGTCAAGTTTCGTGCCATTTGGACTTTGTTTGATACTCCAACGGTTAACCGAGGAACCGAGAAGGCCTCATGTGTGTTGCAGCCCAACACCCCTCCAAAGTGGCCCAAAACCCACCTAAACCCCCTCCATCATCTAGGCCGTTCGATCACGATCGCGTGGCCGCAAACCGCGCTCAATTTGGAGCCTCCTAGCTCCTCTTACCTATAAAAAGGCCACTCCCCCGAAAATTCCGGATAAATACACCCCTAACCCTAGCCCCGCTCCTCTCCGCGCAGCCGGACACGTCTGTCACTGCCGGACGCAATCGCTGCGCCAACCGCCGGGGGCCGCCACGTGGCGCGCCGCCGCCCGCAGCTGCGCCGGCCCGCCCGGCCCATCGCGGGCCCTCTCCGCTGCCCGACCGGGCCGTGCCCCGCCGCCGGCGACCCGGCTCCCCGCCGCCCGTCTCCTCCTCGCCGGCGTTTGCCTCACCACCGCCCCGTCCTCGCCGACCTCCTCCGCCGCCCGGCCGCACCACCTCCTCGCCATCCGGCACCACCTCGCCGCCCCACCGCGGCCACCTTGCCGTCCGGCCGCCCCTATCCCTCGACTCCGGCGCATCTCCGACGAACTCCGGCCAACGATCCTCGTTTTCCATGCCGCTACTGTAACCCGATCCAGATCTGGATCCAACTAGGGTTGACTTTTGCCCTAATTTCTGTAAGTTTTGGCACTCTTCATAGCATCATATCTCATCATCCGTAGCTCCGTTTGGGCATGTAGCATATCAAATTGTTCGTCTCGACGTGTACTTCATTTCATCTCATTGCATCATGTCCATTTGAGTTCATCTTGATGCCCTTAATGCTGTTGGAAGAGTGCTAGTTTATATTATTTTCAGATTCATTTTCGTAATTGGAATTTTGTCATTTTTGCCATGATTAATGTGTGCCTCCTATGAACTTGAGCCCTACATGTGTTTTGTAGTATGCCATGCCGTCTTTACATGGGTGTATGCCATGTATTTTTGTGGTCTCTGTGGTGACTAGCACAAGAATGCAAAGTAGCTCTCGTAATGTTGCTGATTTTAGGGACTTAGAAATCTTCCAAGTCTTTGTCCTGATAATATTTTTATGCCATGTATTCATGCTGCTACAGAGTGATCCATGCCTCTTTTGAGCATTGTCGGTGTCAAAACCGGCGGATCTTGGGTAGGGGGTCCCGAACTGTGCGTCTAAGGTGGATGGTAACAGGAGGCAGGGGATGCAATGTTTTACCCAGGTTCGGGCCCTCTTGATGGAGGTTAAACCCTACGTCCTGCTTGCTTAATATTGATGATATGGGTAGTACAAGAGTAGATCTACCACGAGATCGGAGAGGCTAAACCCTAGAAGCTAGCCTATGGTATGATTGTATGTTGTCCTACAAACTAAAACCCTCCGGTTTATATAGACACCGGAGGGGCTAGGGTTACACAAGGTCGGTTACAAAGGAGGAGATTTACATATCCGTATTGCCTAGCTTGCCTTCCACGCCAAGTAGAGTCCCATCCAGACACGAGATGAAGTATTCAATCTTGTATCTTCATAATCCAATAGTCCGGCCGAAAGATATAGTTCGGCTGTCCGGAGACCCCCTAATCCAGGACTCCCTCAGTAGCCCCCGAACCAGGCTTCAATGCCGACGAGTCCGGTGCGCAGTATTGTCTTCGACATTGCAAGGCGGGTTCTTCTCCAATTTCCAAGTGTTTGTAAATAGTATACGGCCCCATAAATGTTGATCCTCTTGGCTTCTGCGCCCAATAAGGGCAATTTCTCAAATGAATACGAGGCGCCAGGGCATTTTTACATTCACCCCCCTAGCCAGATAAATTAATTGTCTATTAAAGGGATTGGGATTCTTAGATCCGATCCACACCATCCTCCCCTCAGCGAGAATCCATCAGAGCGCGTTTCGAAAAGATCCATTCCAGCATGGCCAACCTTCGCAGCTCCTCCTCCCACCCCCGTAGCCCTAAGCTTCGTGATTGGGAGAGGTGTTCAGTTCCACATAGTCGATTGGTCGAACTGCAGACCAAAGGATTTCTTCCTCCGGCATACATGGTGCCCGTTCGAGCCGGGCTCGCCACCTACAATGGCGGGGAGCAAGCGGAGAACTTTCCCTGTCCCTCCACGGGGGAACGGGTTTGCCTTGTTCCTTACTTACTAAGGGGACTCAGATTTCCAATTCATCCATTCCTCCGCGGGCTCCTGGAGTTCTACGGCCTCCAACTACACAATCTCACCCCTGCCTCCATCCTACACATCGCCGGCTATGTTGCTCGCTGCGAGTTGTTCCTGGGCTGCGAGGCTCACTTCGAGCTGTGGAAAAGGCTATTTTGCCTTGTCCCTCGCACACAGAGGGAATCACTTTATCAAGTGGGCGGAGCCGAAGTATGGCGTATCACCGATACCGGATATCTGTCCGGTACCCCGAAGAACCCGTCCGAAGACTGGCCTTCAGAATGGTATTATATGGAGGACGTTCCCCTTCCGGACCCTGTTCGGCGGGGTCTTCTTGAGTTCAATAATGCTCCTCTGAAGAAGCGCCGAAGATGACAGAGAAGTCCTCTATCTGATGAACCGGATTAAGGCACTGGCTCAGTCAGGTTTGACAATAACCGAAGTTATGTCGATTTGCATAATGCGGGGAGTACAACCACTTCAATATCGTGGGCATCCCTTATGGTGTTTCAACGGGGAGGATGACGCCACCTGCTACGGGCGTAAGGGTCCGGGCGATGCTGCCGCATTAGCCAAAATGTTGTCCGAACTATTCAAGGGAGAGGAGGAGGAGTTCACCCGCATCAAGCCACGGGACAGATTCTCCATGTACAATCCTCCAAGCTGGGCAAGCTATATCCCCTTACTTCCATCTTCCTGCGTTTTTCGTTGTAAGTATTCACCTTGCCAATTTACGGCAGGAACTGCAAAAGGCCATAAAGGAGGTATGCAGCCCTTCTCCACAACCGGAGGACCCTGACCGGCCCTTGACTCCGGACTCGAAGAAGATCCGGTTATCTCCGTAGAGCTGATAAACCGGCAGTTCTATCAGTTGAGCTACGATGATGCCATGGTGGCCATTACGGCCGACTATCCCGGACTGCTCCCTGGATCGCACGTAAGAAAAACCGAAAAGTCCCAACTCAAAAAAGTATGATCCCCTGTTAGACATTTCACCCACCATATTCACATGGCCTTTTTACAGGGAAGGCATTCGGGACGCCCTGCAGCAACGCGCCAACAGGAGGCGCCGAGGCCAGGTAGGCCAAAAAGGAAGGCGGTTAGGATGGAGACGCCGGCGCAAAGGTACAACAAACCCCGCTCCGTGGTTGTTGTATTTCTCAAAATATAATGACGCCCGTGTTTCTTTAACAGAAAAAACACTCGCCGGAATATGTCCGGCGATGTCGCCGATCACGCTTCCACTAGTCGGGCACCAGGACCGGACACGGAGGCAGAAGCCGATATGGGGAAGGCGCCGGATAATCCCCCTACAGAGGATGCAGATAGGTTATCTGCTACAAACTCAGAAGTGGAAAGCGCCATGAATCATAGGCGCCGCCGGGCCGTACTCCGTGACGCTTGTTTCTCACCAGAGGCGTTTGATGCCTTTAATTCTGGAGAGGCGTACCTCCGTGCCGCTCAAGATGGTCTAGCCAGAGCCACGGATCAGTATGTAAAGGATGTACGGGTGAGTGAATCTGACGATTTGTATGTATCAGTAGCCCCTGAGACTTGAAACAGTTAGCAGAACTGATTTAAGGATCATATTTATTGTGCAGGTTCTTAGAGAGAAGAATACTAGTCTGTCCCAGGAGCTGGAGGAATGCAAGACCCAACTGCGGGCCGCCATTGCCGCATTGCAGGAACAGAAAAAGCCTCCCGCTGGTAACATTTTAAAGAATGATGTTTACCATATAGTGCACGGCGTGGCTGCAGATCTAACAATAGATTTTGCACATGAATCTGGAGAAAATCCGGGGGACCAGCATGTTATGCGGCAGCTAGAAGCTGGCAAACGCGTGCTGACTGAGGTTAGGCGGGAGAAAACCAGTCTCCAAGACGCCAATATAAGGCTGAACGTGGAACTAAAAGACGTTCGAGGCCAGCTTGCAGACCCCGAGAAGGAGAATAAGAGGCTTCGACGCGGCATTTTTAGTAAGTGCTTGAACGAATCCTTTAAAGGTATTCGGCGAAGAAGCCGACTAACAGTGTTATGTCTGTAGGTATGCTGACGGGTCGTCGTGTGAAGGAAATGCCTGGGTCTGCGGGTGATCTTCTATCCGAGTTGTCACATCTGCATGAACAAGTTCGGCAGGTGATGCAGGGTGTTGCCCAGGCCTTGTGGTCGTCCGTCTCCCTGCCAGAGGGTGTTGCGGAGCTTGCGGAGAAGCTCAAAGGAGCGCAGTGGCGCTTCCGATTATGGAAGATATCAGCCTGCCGATAGGGTGCCAGAGAAGTCTGGGCCATGGTGAAGACACGGTATACCAAAGCAGACCCAAATCACATGTCCGAGGTCGGACCTGTGGGGCCCGACGGAAAAGAGATTCCCGTTAGCTTAGTTTATGGGCAAGTAGAATTAGCTGCAAAGTATTCCCAACAGGATTGTAAGCTAGACCGCCTGTTGGATGGTATAGAAGAAGAATTTAGTCAGTCTGCATGACTATGTAATTGAAGTGACATGTATAATGCCTTCTAGCTGGATTGTATATCGTTTGTCATTGCAGACCTTTTTGCTTCAGCCTCTGGGCCCAATAGTCCGGAGTGTATCCGAATACCCGCTCAGTTATATAAGAACCGGGGTATGCGTGGAGACTAGGCGTAGGGGTCATTAGTGCTTTATCAGACAAGTGCCCAACTAGTTATGTTATATTACATGGGTAGTAAGAAACATCTTCCAAGGAGAATAGTTCCATTAAGGGTTCCTTTCCCTGGGCAAGCATGCCCTAAAGTGCATGCCCGGACTATGATAGGAAACGCAGGAAAAATATCTGGGGGCAGATATGAAAAATAAAAGTCATCTTTTGTTCACCGACCGAATATTCCCTTAAGAACGCTAGCTTTTGGCTTCACCTAGTCTAAGGTACACATCCGGCTGACCCGGCGGTAACAATCGCAGAGGTGCTCCCCTTATGCCCTAGCCAAATTAACGGGAACGTAGGGCATAAATACAAGAGCCAGGCAACCCAGCTTGGCCAAAAACTTAAGTCATATCGATGCATATAATGGTGAAAAAAGGTACATGCGGAAGTATAACACATTTGTTGGGCATGAAGCCCGGATAAATAATTTAAGCTTCTGTGAAAGAAGCCCCCAGGTATGAAGAGTGCGGCTAGCGCATCTGTAATGTGCAAACAAGGCACAAGGTGACCCTTGAAGGCCTAGAGAAATAAGAAAAGAAAGAAAGAAAGGAAAACAAGACAGATAATATATTTGTGAAAAATGGACAAAGGGAGGGGACTAACATAGAGTCCGGTGCTAGGCGTAGAATCTTCAGAGCCTGGCCGCATTCCATGGGTTCGGCTCGACTCGACTAGTCGATGCATCCCGCAGTCGGTACGCTCCACCGGTCAGAACTTGGTCGATAATGAAGGGACCTTCCCATTTGGGATCGAGCTTGTTCTTTTTCTTATCCAGTAGGCGTAGAACTACTTCGCCAATGTTATAAGTTTTGGCCCGTACTTCTCTGCTTTGGTATCTGCGAGCCTGTTGCTGATAAAATGCGAAATGGGCTTTGGCTACGTCGCGCTCCTCCTCCAAGGTGTTCAGACTGTCCTGCCGATCGAGCTCGGCTTCTCTTTATTCATACATGCGCACTCTAGGTGAGTCATGAATTATGTCACAGGGCAAGACTGCCTCTGCGCCGTACACCATAAAGAAGGGTGTATATCCGGTACTACGATTCGGCGTGGTCCGCAGCCCCCAGAGTACGGTGTCGAGCTCCTCTACCCAGTGCGTGTTAGACTCCATTAAGGAATGCACTAATCTAGGTTTAATGCCGCTCATTATAAGACCGTTTGCTCGCTCGACTTGACCGTTGGTTTGTGGGTGATATACTAAGGCATAATCGAGCTTGATGCCCATGTTGCTGCACCAGAGTTTTACCTCGTCGGTTGTGAAGTTCGTGCCGTTATCACTGATGATGCTGTGGGGGACGCCGTAACGGTGTTCAACCCCGGATATGAAATCTATCACCGGTCCGGATTCGGCTGTTTTAACCGGTTTGTCCTGTATCCATTTGGTGAATTTATCCACCATGACCAATAAGTATTTTTTCTTGTGGGTTCCCCCTTTAAGGGGTCCAACCATGTCAAGCCCCCAGACTACAAAGGGCCATGTAATGGGGATTGTTTGGAGGGCGGTGGGTGGCATGTGGCTTTGATTTGCAAAGAGCTGGCAACCGGCGCAACGTTGGACCACGTCCGGTGCATCTGCCCGGGCCGTTGGCCAATAGAATCCTGTACGGAAGGCCTTGCTTACAAGAGCCCGGGCTGCAGCGTGATGACCGCCGAGTCCGGCGTGAATTTCTGCCAAAAGATTCCGCCCTTCCTCTTCGAAGATGCACCTTTGAAGGACTCCGGTAGTGATTTTCTTGTACAATTCTCCCTCATGGACCCTGTAGGCCTTGGATCGCCGCACTATGCAGCGTGCCTCATTTTGGTCCTCCGGAAGTTCCTGTCTAGTTAGGTAGGCCAGGAATCGTTCTGTCCACGGGGCAATAATGGCCATTATTTCATGGGCTGAAGGTGTTATTTCGGTGGCGGAGCCTCCAATTGTGTCAGAGAGTTCGGTATCGGGTATTTTGGCCGGGTCCGGACTGTTCTTACCGGTGTCCCCTTCCCATGCTATGGATGGCTTGAAAAGCCTTTCCAGAAATATGTTGGGGGGGACCGCGTCGCGTTTTGCGCCTATGCGGGCGAGGATATCCGCCGCCTGATTGGTTTCCTGAGCCACATGGTGAAATTCGAGTCCCTCGAACCAAGCTGACATTTTTAGGACGGCATTTTGATAGGCCGCCATTTTCGGATCCTTGGCGTTGAAATCTCCGTTAATTTGGGATATTGCGAGGTTTGAATCCCCACGCACCTCCAGGCGTTGAATGCCCATGGAGACTGCCATCCGAAGACCATGCAACAGAGCTTCGTATTCGGCTGCATTGTTGGAATCTGTATACAATTTTTACAGTATGTACCGAACGGTATCTCCGGTTGGGGACATCAGGACGACGCCAGCCCCTAGACCGGCCAGCATTTTAGAACTGTCGAAGTGCATGATCCAATTGGAGTATGCGCCATACTCTTTAGGGAGTTCGGCCTCTGTCCATTCGGCGACGAAGTCGGCCAGTACTTGCGATTTAATGGCTCGGCGAGGTTTGTATGTTATGTCGAATGGTAGGAGCTCAATGGCCCATTTGGCAATGCGGCCCGTAGCATCGCGGTTGTTGATAATATCATTAAGTGGCACTTCCGAGGCTACTGTAATCGAACACTCTTGAAAGTAGTGTCGCAGTTTCCACGATACCATGAATACCACATATGCTATTTTTTGGTAATGCGGGTACCGTGATTTGCATGGAGTGAGGACAATGGATACATAGTATACCAGCTTTTGAAGAGGGAATTTGTGTCCGTCCGCTTCCCGTTCGACAATGAGCACCGCACTTACAACTTGATGAGTTGCCGCAATGTATAACAGCATTGGTTCGCCGATGTTTGGCGCGGCCAGGATCGGGTTGGTTGCCAGAATGGCCTTTATTTCTTCCAATCCGGTTGTGGCCGCGTCTGTCCACTCGAAGTGTTCGGCGCGTCGAAGGAGGCGATAAAGGGGTAAAGCCTTTTCTCCCAAGCGGGAGATAAAGCGGCTTAAAGCCGCCACACATCCAGTTAGCTTCTGGATTTGTTTGAGGTCTGTTGGGGTAGCCAATTGTGACAACGCTCGGATTTTGGCCGGATTAGCTTCTATACCTCTACTAGAGACGATGAATCCCAGGAGCTTTCCGGCTGGTACGCCGAAAACGCATTTTTCCAGATTGAGCTTGATGTCATATGTTCAGAGGTTGTCGAATGTGAGCCTCAAGTCGCTTATCAAAGAGTCGACGTGTTTGGTTTTGACGACCACATTGTCAACGTATGCCTCTACTGTTTTGCCAATTTGTTTCTCCAGGCATGTCTGAATCATGCGCTGATATGTTGCGCCGGCGTTTTTGAGCCCAAAAGGCATTGTATTGAAACGGAAGGGACCGTATGGTGTGATGAATGCCGTTGCTGCTTGGTCGGACTCCGCCATCTTGATTTGGTGGTAACAGGAGTATGTGTCGAGGAAACACAATGACTCGTGTCCTGCGGTAGCGTCAATGATTTGATCGATGCTTTGGAGGGGGAAGGGATCCTTTGGGCAAGCTTTATTGGGGTCTTTGAAATCGACGCAAAGGTGCCAGGATTTGTCCTTCTTTGGTACCATCACCAGGTTTGCTAGCCAGTCCGGATGTTTTATTTCTCTGATGAATCCGGCCTCCAATAACTTGGCTAGGTCTTCTCCCATGGCCTATCTCTTAGGTTCGGAGAAACGCCAAAGAGCTTGCTTGACCGGCTTGAATCCCTTTAGGATATTGAGGCTATGCTCGGCCAGCCTGCGTGGGATTCCTGGCATGTCTGAAGGATGCCAGGCGAATATGTCCCAATTCTCGCGCAGGGACTCTCGTAGTGCGGCATCCATAGCGGGGTTTAACTGTGCCCCGATGGAGGCTATTTTGGTAGGGTCCGTTGGGTGGACTTGGAATTTGACTATTTCATCCGCTAGTTTAAAAGAGGTGACTTGGATCTCTTGTCGAGTATCACATCGTCCTTGTACACTTTGGAGCGTAGCGTGGTTAACTCCTCGGCCGAGAGGGCTTCAGATAATGCCTCAAGGGCCAATGCCGCTGTTTTGTTTTCGGTGAGGAGTGATGTGTCCGGATCACTGGTGAGAGTGATGATTCCGTTGGGTCCGGGCATTTTAAGCTTCATGTACCCATAATAGGGTACGGCTTGGAAGATTGTGAACGCCTCCCGTCCTAAAAGAGCGTGATAGCCACTGCTGAACGGGGCCACTTGGAATGTAATTTCTTCGGACCTGTAATTGTCCGGCGTGCCAAATACCACATCTAGTGTGATTTTCCCAGCACAGCATGCTTCCCGACTGGGGATAATTCCTCTGAAGGTTGTGCTACTTTGCTCGATGCGGTTCCAGTCTATTTCCATCTTTTGAAGGGTTTCCTCATAGATGAGGTTTAGTCCGCTGCCGTCGTCCAAGAGTACTTTGGTGAGTCGAAAGCCATCCACGATTGGACTGAGGACCAGTGCGGCTGGTGCTCGGGCTGTTCGGAATTTGGGTTCATCACTGGCATCGACGGTAATAGCCGTGTCACTCCATGGATTTGTTGCTGCTACATGGCAGATTTCGGCCATGCTGTAGAGTGTTCGCTTGCGCCTATTATTTGACGCAAAGGTCTCGAACACTGTTAACACCGTATTGTTATCCACTGGATGGTGCTCTGTGGTATGTGGGATAAGAAGATCCTCACCACTTTTGGCCACCTGCCGGAGTATCCAACATGCTCTAAGGCTGTGCGTTGGTATTATATTCGCTGTGCTATGAATTTTGCAGGGTTCGTTGAGCCATCCCTCCAGTACGGCTCCTTGCCCTATAGAGGGTTTTTGCTTTTTGGTAGTTAACCCGGGTGTATTGTGATGATGCACCCGTTTATTTCGGAATGGGTTTGTGTTTAGGGCCGGATTATCCCAAAAGTTTGTTTCGGTTTTCCAGGCACATACCATCGCACAGTACTTTCGTACTATGGACGCCAAGTCAGCGAAGCATTTTATCTCACGGCGATTTATGGCATTAAGGATTCCCTTGTCCATGCAATTATTGTAGAAAAATAAGATTGCCTCTTCCTCGCGACCGCCCCGCGAACCCACGCAGAGGGCTCCTTGCGTGAACTTGTGGTGTGGGCGGCGATGTCGCCGCGTACGTGGATCTGGTTCCCGCCGTTCTTCTCTGCCGAAATGCCGCCGAGGGGTCCCCTCTAGCTATGGTTGCAGCATGCTGAGTGCGATGCCTCGGCGACGGGGGCGGAGGTTGAGGTCGTCTCCCTGGGCAAGATCTTCATGGCCCGCGGATGGGGTGAGGTCACCCGGGTTTGTCGTGCGAAGGCCGCCCTCGCCATCCATTTCGAAGACGATGGCGCCTCCACGATGTTCTTCAAGGTCTTTGACGAGGAAGGCTGCCGCCTGGAGTGCTGCCCTAGAGGGGGTCATCAGGACGGCACAGCAGCAGGAGCTAGGCCTGCCGCTGGCCTAGCTAGCAGTTCCTCCAGCAGCAGCGACGGCTCTTGGGAGTCCAGCGACTCTCCCGAGCCCTAAGAGACTCCAGAGACGAGCAATGACAGCTACGTTCCCACGAGCTCTTGCCGTGCCTGGAGCGCGGCTGTGGCGTCTGCCCGCCGTCGTTGTTGATCTGGATGGGGTTGGCGTCGGCCTCCCGTGGCCCACTGTTGATGATGGCATAGGTGGCGTTGATGCTTGTAGATAGGGCTCCTAGAAACTTTCTTCTTTTGTTCCCTGCGAGGAATCAAGATGAACCCCATGGGGGCGTGTAAAGGATCTATAGTGCCCTTTGGTTAATATTGTCCTTATTATGAAGATGTACGACTGCATGTCCTGCTTCGGCTCAGTCCCCCCTTTCCAACCTCGCGGTAGCTTGGTGCTCTATGCCGACAGGTCCCCGTCCCCAGGCAGGCTGCAACCGTCACTGGTATGCCAGGTCACGATGTCGTGGTCAAGGCCAGGAGGTGAGAGGCCCGAGGTCCAGTAAGAGCTCCTGAGGCGCGATGCTCAAGAGGCCCCCTTTAGCGCCGCCGTAGCAAGGTTGGGAAAGGAAGGCGGCATCGCCGTAGCAAGGTTGCAAGAGATGGGAATCCTATGCCACAACGCTTGGCTGACCCAAGTGCGAAAACTTATCTTAGTGGTCCAGAGTCGACTCCTTGTGATGCGCCAGGCTCGTGCATCAATGGCCATAGTGTAGCCGGGTTAGGTCAGTGCGAGCTTTCCCTTCTTTTATTGGGTTCTATGGTAGGGTGCGTCGGCTGCAAATTAAAATTTTCCTATGCGTAGAACAACCAAGAACATGCTACGGGAGATGGGTCACAGTTCATTACCACTAGACGCACAGTGCCGTGCAGCGGAAGAAGAGTTGGGGCAGCGTGTCCGCGTGGATCATCTCCTCCTTGTCCTATCTCCCTCGTACAGCCGGTAGTCGGTTCCCATGTACAGGTTCGCCGGAGCGGTGCAAGTGCACCTCCTCTAACGGTATCCGTGCGTGCAGGAGGAACGTCGTGCGGCGGACTGCTAGGTCCGATCACACAACCGGCGGCGAGTGGAGGTGTCTATTCACAACACATGCAAACCTTAGTGACAGCGCCGAAGCGATCAACTGCGTGAGGGTGCGGCACCTCCACTTTATATAGGCGTCTGTTGCGGGCTCAACACTTGGGCCTCGCACGGACCCTAAAGCCTATAAGTCTACTCGGCCACAATCCGAATACAGCTCGGATCACATCCGACCAGTGTCCTCGGATCTGACCGCGTAGGTTCCTTCCCTTAAGCGCGCGACCCCTAAGGTTCAAGACGGCTTGGTCGCAGTTCGGATCACCTCCGAACTACACAGTTGGTAGCGGCCTCTAGCAGGGCATGCCGAACACCAAACAGACTATGAAGCTGGTTAGGTGAACCTATACATCATACTTCCATTCCTTTTGCCACATGATATATGTTGCCGACCACAAACCGGATTATCTCATAATCCTTGTCGCATGGCCATGCTTATCCTGGTTGTATCACATGAGGGGCCCAGAGTATATCTCTCCTGATCGGAGGGGAAAATCCCATCTTGCTCGACCACGTCTCGCAGCATGGTTCTGGACAAACCCGAAACCTACCTTTATAACTTCCCAGTTACGGAGTAGCGTTTGGTCGGTCCAAAGCAAGTCTGTCACCATCCCGAGTACATGCGTCAGCTCAGGTCTTAGGACATAGAACATATGTTGTACTCGAGACTCACAGATGACATATCACTGCGTCTCATAGTTGGGTCTGTCCGACTCGGACCTTATCTCGACTCGGATCCGACTACGTCGAATCCGACCAGATCCTTCCAAGTCCATATTATCCGGTTAGAATCCAATGCTCCATGGCTAGTGAGACCAAGCCATCAACAGTGTCATATGCTAGTCTAGTTGGCTGCACATCCACACAGCCCTTTCGACTAGGGACCTTTTAGGACAGTCATCATACAATGCATAGTCCCACAAACAAGTCACGTACTTGCTGATACACATCATTGATAATGTCCAACTACTATCTTTATTCATAAACACATAGGAAATATCATCATACATGATTGCCTCTAGGGCATATCTCCAACAGTCACCCACTTGCACTAGAGCCAATGAAATAGACATCGAATGCCCATAGCTCTAACATGCCCCTCGTGCTTGGGTTGTGGAAGCGGCTTATTCAACGGCTTCACAACATTTGCATCCGTGTGAATTTTGCTTAACTCTACATCACCACTCTTTACGATCTTTCGTATCAGGTGATATTTCCGATCTATGTGTCTGACCTTGTGGTGATTCCTCGGCTCCTTGGCTTGTGCAATGGCACCAGAATTATCACAATAAAGGTCCAATGGTTTTACCGAGGCTGGGAAATACCAAGATCATCCAGAAAGTTCCAGATCCAAACACCTTCCTTTGCATCTTCACAAGCCGCAATGTATTCGGCTTCTGTAGTAGAATCGGCCACCGTATCTTGCTTGGAACTCATCCAGCTCACTGCTCCTCCGTTCATGACGTACACAAATCCGGACTATGATCAAAAATCATCTATGTTGGTTTGGAAATTAGCATCGGCGTAACCCCTTATGACGAGCTCTTCCTCACCTCCGTAAACTAGGAACATCTCTTTAGTCCTTTTAGGTACTTCAAAATACTCTCTACCGCTGCCTAGTGACTCTCACCTGGGTTGGCCTGGTATCTACTTGTTAGGCTTATTGCGAAAGCAACATCAGGCCGCGTACATATCATGGCAGACATGATGGATCTGATTGCCGAGGCATATGGAATCCTACTCATCCTGCTTCACTCATCAGATGTCGAAGGACTCTGAGTCTCGCTTAGCCTTATACCATGTGAGAGTGGCAAGAACCCTTTATTTGCCTCACTCATGTTGAACTGCTTCAACACTTTATCTATGTACGTGCTCTAGCTTAAGCCGAGAAGCCTCCTTGATCTATCTCTATAGATCTTAATGCCTAAAATGTACATTGCCTCACCAAGGTCCTTCGTCAAAAACTTGCCATTCAATGACTCCTTGACCGAGTTCAGCATCGAAATATCATTTCTGATTAGTAGTATGTCATCCACATACAAGATCAAAAACACTATCGAGCTCCCACCTAAGTCTCATCGTAGTCAATTCCTTGAACTTGTCCATAACCCTTAGCGACAAGCCGAGCTTTGTGGATCTGAACATTTCCATCCACATCGGTTTTCTTCTTAAAGACCCATTTGCAACCAATGGCTGTTACGCTAGGCGGCGGATCAACCAAGTCCTAGACTTGATTCTCATCCATGGACTTTAACTCGGATCTCATGGCCTCCAGCCATGCCTTGGAATCTGGGCTCACCATCGCTTCCGCATACGTGGCCGGCTTGTCACTTTCTAGCAACAATACATCACGCACTCTACGCAATCTTTCCAACCTCCGTGGTTCCGGTGCCGCTTCCACTACGGGTTCCCTGACTGACTCTGGTATGATCTCATCACCAGCCGAGCCATCCCCGAGTGGTCCTCGAATTTCTTCGAGTCGGACCGTCCTCCCACTGGCCTCCTGACTGAGAAACTTTTTCTCAAGGAAAACCCCGTTCCGAGCAACAAACACTTTGTTCTCTTCCCGATTGTAGAAGCTATATCCCGAGGTTTCCCTCGGATATCTCATGAATATGCATTTATCTGACTTGGGTGTAATCTTGTCTGACATAAGTTTCTTGACAAATGCTTCACAACCCCAAATCTTTAGAGAAGACAAACTGGGACTCTTCCCAGTCCGCATCTCATGTGGTGTCTTGTCTACGGATTTTGATGGTACCCTTTTAAGTGTGAAAGCTACAGTTTCTAGAGCGTATCCCCAGAATGACAAGGGTAAATCTGACTTGGTCATCATAGATCAAACCATGTCCAACAAGGTATGATTCCTCCGTTCCGATACACCATTTCTCTGTGGCATACCCGGAGGTGTGAGCTAAGGTACCATACCTCTGCTTTTCAGATGATCATCAAACTCCTGGCTCATGTACTCACCTCCATGATCAGATCGTAGAAGTTTTATAGTCTTGCCGAGCTGATTCTCAACCTCGTTTTGAAACTCTTTGAACTTTTCAAAAGTCTCCGACTTGTGCCTCATCAAATAGATATATCCATATCTACTCAAGTCATCGGTAAAAGTCATGAAGTACTGATAGCCACCTCTGGCAGTTGTGCTCATTGGTCCACACACATCACTGTGTATCAGTTCCAACAGCTCGGATGCCCTCTCACAACTCTTTGCGAAAGGAGACTTAGTCATATTGCCGAGCAAGCATGATTCGCATGTCTCGAACGACCCAAAGTTGGTTGAAGTTAGGAGTCCATCATCATGGAGCTTCTTCATGTGTTTCAGACTAATATGTCCAAGCCGGCAATGCCAGAAGTATGTCAGATTTATCTCATTAGGATTATGCCTCTTGACATTCACGTTATAGTCCGGTTCCTGTTCTAGATTCAATATAAATAACCCATCAACAATGGGTGCATAGCCGTGGAACATACCATTCAAATAAATCGAACAACCATTGTCATTTAAATTGAATTCATAACCCTGACTCATCAAGCATGAGGCAGAAATAATGTTCCGACTAAGTGCAGGAATATAATAACAATTATTCAATTCCAAAATAAATCCAGAAGGAAGCTAGAGCTGCATCGTGCCGACCTCCAACGCAGCAACTCTTTCTTTGTTGCCGACCCTGATGTCAATCTCCCCTTGCGCCACATGCCTAGTTCTTACCAGCCCCAGCATCGAGTTGCAAATGTGAACAACCGATCCGGTATCAAATACCCAAGAGTTGCTAGGTATGTCAGCAAGGTAAATGTCTATAACATATGAAACAAGTGTACCTTTGCCTGAAGCAGCATTCCCGGTCTTCTTGCCATGCTCTGCAAGCCACTTGCTACAGTTCCACTTCCAGTGACCAGTTTCCTTGCAATGATAGCAAATGGTCTTTGAGTCCGGTCCAGACTTCGGCACAGCGGCAGAGGTTACCGTCTCCGTGCCCTTTGCCTTAGCCTTTTTCTTGGACCAACTCTTCTTGAACTTATCCGATTTCTGCACCATCAACACTTGATGCATGCCTTTCTTAATATCCGGCTCTGCCACTTTGAGCATCCCATGAAATTCAGTGAGCTTCTTATCCATGCCATGCATATGATAGTTTGAGATGAACATCCCATAGCTGGGCGGAAGAGAACCGAGAACTGCATCAGTAGCTAGCTCATCCAAGAGCGGGAAGCCCAACCGATCCAAAGCTTGCACATATCCGATCATCTTGATCACATGCGGGCTCAGTGGATCACCTTCCTTCAGCTTACAATCCATCAAGGATCGCCAGACGTTGAACCTTCCGGTCCTAGCCTGCACCTGAAACATGCTCTTGAGACTCTTGATCATATCGAAAGCCCCAATGTCTTCGAAATGCTGCTGCAAATCGGGCTCCATACAAGCCAGCATGAGGTAGCTGATCTCGCTTGATTCATCAACAAGTTTCTGGTAGGCATTCTTGGTTGTGGTACTAGCATTATCAGCAGGTTCCTCTGGAAGCGGATCCTCTAAAACATGTTCCTTTTTATCATGCTTGAGAACAATTCTCAAATTTCTATACCAGGTAGTAAAGTTTGTTCCATTCATTTTATCCTTTTCCAGAATTGATTTCAATACAAAGTTGGGTTGAGCAGGTGGTGCCATTCATCTACAACAAAAAAAATATGCAATCACTAAGCAATGTGTTTATGTAGAGTAATTCTAGCCTTAAACAGAAATACTCCCACTGAAGTCAGCATCCCTCTGCAAACTCTCAGTGATTCAGGATCCGACTAGCACATGTGACTAGTGGGCTTTAGCTTCACTGCTAGACAACATGCCTATCCGGTAAGAAACTCCTTACTAATTGTATATCTATATGACTCATGTCGGTTGCGTAGGTATCTCATACCCCAGCTCCCGACCTCTTTTGCCACAAGGCCCAAAACCGTTTTGATAGGCTTGTCAAGTTAACCTAATGTAGTGCATGTCCGTGTCCGACACGAACCCTTCAGTTCAAGGACACCTAGAAGCACCCCAATTTTATGAGCCCACTAATAGACGTACTTGACGTGCGAAGGTGCAACATCGGGAATGGAAATTTACTTGATATTCATGAGGGATCTTTCTACCATTCTAACATGCATAGAAACAAAGAAGCATAACAATAACAAGTAAAACATATATTTTGAAATAGTATGGCTCCTTCATGGATGTTCTTCCAGGTCGGCTCCAACTCCGATGACCATCTAGAAACTCCATCTTGTTTGTCATGCCGGGCCGCCAAGCCGCCAACCGGATCTTTATTATCCAACTATTACAACTAGTAATGAATTTTACATAGTCATAAGTTGACATACAGGTCGTTATACCATAAAATAACAACACTTTGGCTCCTGCCGGCTGACAAACATGACACGCAGGCTATGTATAATTTACACACATGCATCACATACACATGATCCATACTATTCACATCAAACCCTGTAAAATAAAGATATGCATAGAATCGCATTCTATTGGTTTTGAGTGATCGTGTGTGAAATAAAATGGGTGCGGGCAGCGGCCGACGTTTTCGAAAATCACAGATCACATCTGAACTCCGATCATGCCGAATTTTTCGATCTGACCGATCTTATCGATCATCGCGAGCCAGATTCGGATTTACATTTCACTGTTAACCTCGATGGCGGATACCGACCGGTAGGGATAGGTTGTGTCACGACCTCATCGATTCCGATCATCTGAAAACATAGCCACATCGATCCCCATGTGTAGTTGATCTCATCAACCGTGCACACAGCCGATCTCATCAACGACAGCAGATCTCATCTATCGCCTCCACATATCTAATATGCATACGGTCTGAATCCAAATCCTATTGCAGAGGCTTTGATACCACTGTTGGGTTCTACGGTAGGGTGCGTCGATTGCAAATTAAAATTTTCCTACGCGCAGAACAACCAAGAACATGCTACGGGAGATGGGTCACAGTTTGTTACCACTAGATGCGCGGTGCTGTGCAGCGGAAGAAGAGTTGGGGCAGCGCGTCCGCGTGGATTGTCTCCTCCTCGTCTGATCTCCCTCGTATAGCCAGTAGTCGGTTCCCACGTACAGGTTCGCCGGAGCGGCGCAAGTGCACCGCCTCTAACGGTATCCGCGTGTGCAGGAGGAACGTCGTGCGGCGGACTACTAGGTTCGATCACACAACCGGCGGCGAGTGGAGGTGTCTATTCGCAACACATGCAAACCCTAGTGACAGTGCCGAAGCGATCAACCGCGTGAGTATGCGGCACCTCCACTTTATATAGGCGTCCGTCGCGGGCTCAACACTTGGGCCTCGCACGGACCCTAAATCCCATAAGTCTACTCGGCCACAATCCGAATACAGCTCGGATCACATCCGACCAGTGTCCTCGGATTCGACCTCGTAGGTTCCTGATACGTCCATTTTGCATCATGCTTTTATATAAATATTTATTGCATTATGGGCTGTTATTACACATTATGTAACAATACTTATGCCTATTCTCTCTTATTTTACAAGGTTTACATAAAGAGGGAGAATGCCGGCAGCTGGGATTCTGGGCTGGAAAAGGAGCAAATATTAGAGACCTATTCTACACAGCTCCAAAAGTCCTAAAACTTCACGGAAGTCATTTCCAGAATATAAAAAATATACTGAGTTAAAGAAGTACCAAAGGGGGGCCACCCACCAGCCACGAGGGTGGGGGCGCACCCTACCCCCTCCCCCGTGGGCCCCCTGGTGGCCCTCCGATGCCCATCTTCTGCTATATGGTGTCTTTCGACGAGGAAAAAAGGATAAGAAAGCTTTCGGGACGAGACTCCGCCGCCACAAGGCGGAACCTTGGCGGAACCAATCTAGGGCTCCGGCGGAGCTGTTCTGCCGGGGAAACTTCCCTTCGGGAGGGGGAAATCACCACCATCGTCATCACCAACGATCCTCTCATCGAGAGGGGGTCCATCTACATCAACATCTTCACCAGCACCATCTCATCTCAAAACCTAGTTCATCTCTTGTATCCAATCTTTGTATCCAAACCTCAGATTGGTACCTGTGGGTTGCTAGTAGTGTTGATTACTCCTTGTAGTTGATGCTAGTTGGTTTATTTGGTGAAGATCTTATGTTCAGATCCATTATGAATATTTATACCCCTCTGATTATGAACATGAATATGCTTTGTGAGTATTTACGTTTGTTCCTGAGGACATGGGAGAAGTCTTGCTATTAGTAGTCATGTGAATTTGGTATTCGTTCGATATTTTGATGAGATGTATGTTATCATCCCTCTAGTGGTGTCATGTGAACGTCGAATACATGACACTTCACCATTGTTTGGGCCTAGAGGGAGGCATTGGGAAGTAATAAGTAGATGATGGGTTGCTAGAGTGAAAGAATCTTAAACCCTAGTTTATGTGTTGCTTGGTAAGGGGCTGATTTGGATCCATATGTTTCATGCTATGGTTAGGTTTACCTTAATACTTCTGTTGTAGTTGCAGATGCTTGCAATGGGGGTTAATCATAAGTGGGAGGTTTTTCCAAGTAAGGACAACAACCAAGCACTGGTCCACCCACTTATCAAATTATCAAAGTACCGAACATGAATCATATGAACGTGATGAAAACTAGCTTGACGATAATTCCCATGTGTCCTCGGGAGCGCTTTCCTTCATATGAACGTGATAGTTTTTTTAGGCTTGTCCTTTGCTACAAAAAGGATTGGGCCGTCTTGCTGCACCTTATTTACTTTTATTACTTGTTACTCGTTACAAATTACCCTATCACAAAACTATCTGTTATCGATAATTTCAGTGCTTGCAGAGAATACCTTGCTGAAAACCGCTTATCATTTCCTTCTGCTCCTCATTGGGTTCGACACTCTTACTTATCGAAAAGGCTACGATTGATCCCCTACACTTGTGGGTCATCAAGAATCTTTTCTGGTGCCGTTGCCGGGGAGTGAAGTTCCTTTGGTAGGTGGAATTTGGTAAGGAAAAATTTATATAGTGTGCTGAAATTTACTGTCACTTGTTACTATGGAAAGTAATCCTTTGAGGGGCTTGTTCAGGGTATCTTCACCTCGACCGATAGAGAAAATAGTTGCTCCTCAACCTACTGGACCTACTGAAAATGAAAATGTTTACTTCAAAATTCCTTCGGGTATGATAGAGAAACTGCTAGCTAATCCTTTTGCATGAGATGGAATATTGCATCCCGACTTACACTTAATCTATGTGGATGAAGTTTGTGGATTATTTAAGCTTGCAGGTATGCCCGATGATGTTATCAAGAAGAAGGTCTTCCCTTTATCTTTGAAGGGAGATGCATTTACATGGTATATACTATGTGATGATATGGGATCATGGGACTACAAACGGTTGAAATTGGAATTCCATCAGAAGTTTTATCCTATGCATCTTGTTCATCATGATCGTAATTATATATATATATTTTTGCCTCGTGAAGGAGAAAGCATCGCTCAAGCTTGGGGGAGTCTTAAGTCAATGTTATATTCATGCCCCAATCATGAGCTCTCGATAGAAATGATTATTCAAAATTTTTATGTTTGGCTTTCTGACAACGATCGCTCCATGCTCGATACTTCTTGTACTGGTTCCTTTATGATGAAGACTATTGAATTCAAATGGAATTTATTGGAGAGAATTAAACGCAACTCTGAAGATTGGGATCTCGATGAAGGTAAGGAGTCAGGTATAACACCTAAGTTTGATTGTGTTAAATCTTTTATGGATACCGATGTTTTCCGTAAATTTAGCACTAAATATGGACTTGACTCTGAGGTAGTAGCTTCTTTCTGTGAATCTTTTTCTACTCATGTTGATCTCCCTAAGGAGAAGTGGTTTAAATATAATCCTCCCATTGAAGTAAAAGTAGTTGCACCTATTAAAGTTGAAGAAAAGACTATCACTTATAATGATCATGTTGTTCCTACTGCTTATGTTGAGAAACCACCTTTCCCTGTTAGAATAAGGGATCATGCTAAAGTTTCAACTATAGTCAACAAAAGTAATATTAGGACACACAAACCCCCTGAGCAAGTTAAATTTGAACCTAATATTGCTATGGTTAAAGATCTCTTGGCCGATAATATTGATAGGCATGTTATTTACTTCTGTGGTGAAGCTGCTAGAATTGCTAGGCCTGATACTAAAAATAAACATAGGCCTGTTGTAGGCATGCCTGTTATTTCTTTTAAAATAGGAGATCATTGTTATCATGCCTTATGTGATATGGGTGCTAGTGCTAGTGCAATACCTCATTCCTTATACAAAGAAATTATGCATGATATTGCACCTGCTGAGATAGAAGAGATTGATGTTACAATTAAGCTTGCCAATAGAGATACTATTTCACCAGTTGGGATTGTTAGAGATGTTGAAGTCTTGTGTGGGAAAGTTAAATATCCTGCTGATTTTCTTATTCTTGGTTCCCCTCAAGATAGCTTTTGTCCCATTATATTTGGTAGGCCCTTCTTGAATACTGTTAATGCTAAGATAGATTGCAAGAAGGATGTTGTTACTATTGGTTTGGGTGATATGTCTCATGAGTTTAATTTTGCTAAATTTCATAGACAACCCCGTGATGAAGAATTGCCTAGTAAAGATGAAATTATTGGTCTTGCTTGTATTGTTGAGCCTCCTAATGATCCTTTAGAACAATATTTGCTAGACCATGAGAATGATATGTTTATGAATGAAAGAAGGGAAATAGATGAAGTATTCTTTAAACAAGGACCCATTCTGAAACACAATTTGCCTGTTGAAATCCTAGGGGATCCTCCTCCACGCAAGGGTGATCCCGTGTTTGAGCTTAAACCATTACCTGATACTCTTAAATATGCTTATCTTGATGAAAAGAAGATATATCCTGTTATTATTAGTGCTAACCTTTCAGAGAAGGAGTAAGAAAAATTATTGAAAACTCTAAAGAAGCATCATGCTGCTATTGGATATACTCTTGATGATCTTAAGGGCATTAGTCGCACTCTATGGCAACACAAAATAAATTTGGAGAAAGATGCCAAACCAATTATTGATCACCAACGACGGTTGAACCCTAAGATGAAAGAAGTGGTAAGAAAGGAAATATTAAAGCTCCTTGAGGCAGGTATAATTTATCCCGTTGCTGATAGTCAGTGGGTAAGTCATGTCCATTGTGTCCCTAAGAAGGGATGTATTACCGTTGTTCCTAATGATAAAGATGAATTGATTCCGCAAAGAATTATTACAGGTTATAGGATGGTAATTGATTTCCGCAAATTAAACAAGGCTACTAAACATACACATTTCTGCTTTCTAGATGGTTACTCTGGCTTCTCTCAAATACATGTGTCAGCTGAGGATCAAGCAAAGACCACTTTTACTTGCCCTTTCGGTACTTTTGCTTATAGATGTATGCCTTTTGGTTTATGTAATACACCTGCTACCTTTCAAAGATGCATGATGGCTATATTCTCTGACTTTTGTGAAAAGATTTGTGAGGGTTTCATGGACGATTTCTCCGTTTATGGATCCTCTTTTGATGATTGCTTGAGCAACCTTGATCGAGTTTTGCAGAGATGTGAAGAAACTAACCTTGTCTTGAATTGGGAGAAGTGCCACTTTATGGTTAATGAAGGCATTGTCTTGGGGCATAAAATTTCTGAAAAAGGTATTGAAGTTGACAAAGCTAAAGTTGATGCTATTGAAAAGATGACATGTCCCAAGGACATTAAAGGTATAAGAAGCTTCCTCAGTCATGCCAGTTTTTATAGGAGGTTCATTAAGGACTTCTCAAAAATTTCTCGGCCTCTGACTAATCTATTACAAAAAGATATTCCTTTTGTCTTTGATGATGATTGTGTAGAAGCATTTGAAATACTTAAGAAAGCATTGATTTCTGCACCTATTGTTCAGCCACCTGATTGGAATTTACCCTTTGAAATTATGTGTGATGCTAGTGATTATGTTGTAGGTGATGTCCTAGGGCAAAGAGTTGATAAGAAATTAAATGTTATTCAATATTCTAGTAAAACTCTAGACAATGCCCAGAGAAATTATGCTACTACTGGAAAAAAAATTAGCAGTTGTTTTTGCTTGTGATAAGTTCAGACCTTATATTGTTGATTCTAAAGTACTATTCACACTGATCATGCTGCTATTAAATACCTTATGGAAAAGAAAGATGCTAAACCTAGACTTATTAGATGGATTCTCCTGCTACAAGAATTTGATTTGCATATTATTGATAGAAAGGGAGCTGAGAACCCCGTTGCAGACAACTTGTCTAGGTTAGAGAATGTTCTTGATGACCCACTGCCTATTGATGATAGCTTTCCTGATGAACAATTAAATGCCATAAATGCTTCTCTACTGCTCCATGGTATGTTGATTATGCTAATTATATTGTTGCTAAATTTATACCACCTAGTTTCACATACCAGCAAAAGAAAAAGTTCTTCTATGATTTGAGACATTACTTTTGGGATGACCCACATCTTTATAAAGAAGGAGTAGATGGTATTATTAGACATTGTGTACCTGAGCATGAACAGGAACAGATCCTATGCAAGTGTCACTCCGAGGCTTATGGAGGACACCATGCTGGAGATAGAACTGCACAAAAGGTATTGCAATCCGGTTTTCATTGGCCTACTCTCTTCAAGGATGCCCGTAAGTTTGTCTTGTCTTGTGATGAATGTCAAAGAATTGGTAATATAAGTAGACATCAAGAAATGCCTATGAATTATTCACTTGTTATTGAACCATTTGATGTTTGGGGCTTTGATTATACGGGACCTTTTCCTTCCTCTAATGGGTATACACATATTTTAGTTGCTGTTGATTACGTTACTAAGTGGGTAGAAGCTATTCCAACTAGTAGTGCGGATCATAACACCTCTATTAAGATGCTTAAAGAAGTTATTTTCCTGGAGTCCCTAGATATTTAATGACTGATGGTGGTTCACATTTTATTCATGGTGCCTTTCGTAAAATGCTTGCTAAGTATGACGTTAATCATAGAATTGCATCTCCTTATCACCCACAGTCTAGTGGTCAAGTAGAATTGAGTAATAGATAGCTCAAATTAATTTTGCAAAAGACTGTTAATAGATCTGAAAGAATTGGTCCAAGAAACTGGATGATGCATTATGGGCCTATAGAACTGCATATAAAAATCCTATGGGTATGTCTCCGTATAAAATGGTTTATGGTAAAGTATGCCATTTACCTCTTGAGCTAGAACATAAGGCATATTGGGCCATTAAAGAGCTCAATTATGATTTCAAACTTGCCGGTGAGAAGAGGTTATTTGACATTAGCTCACTTGATGAATGGAGAACCCAAGCCTATGAAAATGCCAAGCTGTTTAAAGAAAAAGTTAAAAGATGGCATGATAAAAGGATGCAAAAGAGTGAGTTCAATGTAGGTGATTATGTATTGCTATACAACTCTCCTTTAAGATTTTTTGCAGGCAAACTTCTCTCTAAATGGGAAGGTCCTTACGTTATCGAGGAGGTCTATCGTTCCGGTGCCATAAAAATCAACAACTTCGAAGGCACAAATCCGAAGGTGGTGAATGGTCAAAGAATTAAACATTATATCTCAGGTAATCCCATAAATGTTGAAACCAATAATATAGAAACCGTAACCCTGGATGAATACATAAGGGACACTTTCCAGAATGTTTCAGACTCTGAAAAGGAATAGGTATGTGGTACGATAAGTAAACCGACTCCAAAACAGTTCCAATGGCAATTTTTCTCCGTTTTGGAATATTTAGAAAAATAGGAAAATAAGAAGCAGATCGGAAAGGACACGAGGCTTCCATGAGGGTGGAGGGCGCGCCCTACCCCCCTGGGCGTGCCCCCTGCCTCGTGGGCACCTCGTGTGCTCTCCGGACTCCATTTTCTTGCACGATACTTCTTTTAGTTGGTAAAAATTCATTATATAATCTCCCGAAGGTTTTGACCACCGCATCACGCAAATATCTCTTGTCTTTGTTTCGAGTTGTTTTTCTGACAGATCTAGGTCGTCATGACGTCTTCAAGTGCCCCCAAGGACAAGTTCTTCAAGAAAATCATCAACCCCTACCTCATGGAGGTGCTGCAACACCCTCAAACCATCGAGATGCGTGAGGGGATATTCCACATCCGCGATGTTGAGGGACCAAGGAGGACCGAAAGCACGGAGGCAAGGCTCGAGGAATTGGAGCAACAAGTTTTCAAGTGTCAGGAGATGGTGGAGCATGGACTCGACTCCAATCACATTATGATCATGGAGTTCACCAACAAGCACAAGCTGGACGTCAAGGACATTTGGGAGGCCATCTTCAAGCTTCATGAGAAAATCGAGCACCTCCAAGCCCAGATCTATGACCTGCAAAATCAAAACTGTGAGTATGAATATAGATTCAAGAGGATGAGTTTGGCTGTAGATTTGAGGATTCAGGAACTCGATCATCCTTCTATGATGGTGAGCCTATGCCTTGGAAGAGGGACGACAAGCCTACATCATCAACAACTCCACCTTCTTCACCAACAAAGAATAACTGAGTATCTGTTATGGGCACTCCCCTTGGAAACTGCCAAGCTTGGGGGAGTGCCCCGGTATCGTATCACCATCACTTTTATCTTTACCGTTTTTCTTAGTTCGATCCTTTTGATAATATCCTGATCTAGTAGAATAAAGTTTTAGTATGATCTAGTTGTGAGTTTTGCTTTATGATCCCTCCATGTAATCGAGTCCATGAGCTATATAATAAAGGTTAGTGTTGAGTCAAGGGCTTGATTATTTTGCTATGATCTTGAGGGAATTAAATAAAATAAAAGAGAAGAAATAAAAAGAAATAAAGAGATCATATGGATCTTATGGAGAGTAATGTGCTCACATATAAAGAGTATGATGAATAAAAGTTGTTGAGAGTTGACAAACATAGTTTTGGTCATCGTTGCAATTAATAGGAAGTAATGAAGAAAGAGAGGTTCACATATAAATATACTATCTTGGACATCTTTTATGATTGTGAGCACTCATTAAAGTATGACATGCTAAGAGTTGACGTTGGACAAGGAAGACAACGTAATAGGTTATGTTTTCTTACATCCGAGATAAATTATATTGTCATGGATCGTCCAACATGTTGAGCTTGCCTTTCCCTCTCATGCTAGACAATTTCTTTGCACCAAGTAGAGATACTACTTGTGCTTCCGAATATCCCTAAACCTGTTTTTTCCTTGAGAGTCCACCATACCTACCTATGGATTGAGTAAGATACTTCAAGTAAGTTGTCATCGGTGCAAGCAATAAAAATTGCTCTCTAAATATGTATGACTTATTAGTGCGGTGAAAATAAGCTTTATACGATCTTATGATATGGAAGAAATAAAACTGACGGACTGCATAATAAAGGTACATATCACAAGTGGCAATATAAAGTGACGTTCTTTTGCATTAAGATTTTGAGCATCCAACCATAAAAGTGCATGACAACCTCTGCTTCCCTCTGCGAAGGGCCTATCTTTTACTTCTATCTTCTACCTTACATAAGAGTCATGGTGATCTTCACCTTTCCTTTTTACATTTTATCCTTTGGCAAGCACAATGTGTTGGAAAGATCCTGATATATATAGCTAATTGGATGTGAGTCTTCATGAACTATTATTGTTGACATTACCCTTGAGGTAAAATGTTGGGAGTCAAAACTATAAGCCCCTATCTTTCTCTGTGTCTGATTAAAACTTCATACCCATAAATAGTGCGTGAGTGTTAGCAATTGTGAACGACTAAATGATGGTTGAGTATGTGGACTTGCTGAAAAGCTTTTATATTGACTCTTTCCTATGTTATGATAAATTGCAATTGCCTCAATGATTGTGATTAGAGTTTGTTGGTTCTCAATGAAGTTTATGATTCATACTTGAAATTGTGATTGAATTGTTACTTTAGCATAAGAGATCATATGACTATATATGTTGTTGTTGTTCTAAGAATGATCATGATGCCCTCATGTCCGTATTTTATTTTTATCGACACCTCTATCTCTAAACATGTGGATATATTTTTCGATTTCGGCTTTCGCTTGAGGACAAGCAAGGTCTAACCTTGGGGGAGTTGATACGTCCATTTTGCATCATGCTTTTATATCAATATTTATTGCATTATGGGCTGTTATTACACATTATGTCACAATACTTATGCCTATTCTCTCTTAGTTTACAAGGTTTACATAAAGAGGGAGAATGCCGGCAGCTGGGATTCTAGGCTGGAAAAGGAGCAAATATTAGAGACCTATTCTGCACAACTCCAAAAGTCCTGAAACTTCATGGAAGTTATTTCCAGAATATATAAAAAATACTGAGCACAAGAAGTACCAGAGGGGGGCCACCCACCAGCCACGAGGGTGGGGGCGCGCCCCCTGCCTCGTGGCCCCCCTGGTGACTCCACCGCCACGAGGCGGAACCTTGGCGGAACCAATCTAGGGCTCCGGCGGAGCTGTTCTGCCGGGAAAACTTCCCTCCGGGAGGGGGAAATCTTCACCATCGTCATCACCAACGATCCTCTCATCGAGAGGGGGTCAATCTCCATCAACATCTTCACTAGCACCATCTCATCTCAAACCCTAGTTCATCTCTTGTATCCAATCTTTGTATCCAAACCTCAGGTTGGTACCTGTGGGTTGCTAGTAGTGTTGATTACTCCTTGTAGTTCATGCTAGTTGGTTTATTTGGTGGAAGATCATATGTTCAGATCCATTATGCATATTAATACCCCTCTGATTATGAACATGAATATGCTTTGTGAGTAGTTACGTTTGTTCCTGAGGACATGGGAGAAGTATCGCTATCTGTGAATTTGGTATTCGTTCGATATTTTGATGAGATGTATGTTGTCATCCCTCTAGTGGTGTCATGTGAACATTGACTACATGACACTTCACCATTGTTTGGGCCTAGAGGGAGGCATTGGGAAGTAATAAGTAGATATGGGTTGCTAGAGTCACAGAAGTTTAAACCCTTGTTTATGCGTTGCTTCGTAAGGGGCTGATTTGGATCCATATGTTTCATGCTATGGTTAGGTTTACCTTAGTACTTCTGTTGTAGTTGCGGATGCTTGCAATGGAGGTTAATCATAAGTGGGAGGTTTGTCCAAGTAAGGACAACACCCAAGCACCGGTCCACCCACATATCAAATTATCAAAGTACCGAACGCGAATCATATGAACGTGATGAAAACTAGCTTGACGATAATTCCCATGTGTCCTCGGGAGCGCTTTCCTTCATATAAGAGTTTGTCCAAGCTTGTACTTTGCTACAAAAAGTATTGGGCCATCTTGTTGCACCTTATTTACTTTTATTACTTGCTACTCATTACAAATTACCTTATCACAAAACTATCTGTTACCGATAATTTCAGTGCTTGCAGAGAATACCTTGCTGAAAACCGCTTATCATTTCCTTCTGCTCCTCGTTGGGTTCGACACTCTTACTTATCGAAAAGGCTACGATAGATCCCCTACACTTGTGGGTCATCTGTTCCTTCCCTTAAGCGCGCGACCCCTTAGGTTCAAGCCGGCTTGGTCGCAGTTCGGATCACCTCCGAACTGCACAGTTGGTAGCAGTCTCTAGCAAGGCATGCCGAACACCAAACAGACTATGAAGCTGGTTAGGCGAACCTATACATCATACTTCCATTCCTTTTGCCATGAGATATATGTTGTCGGGCTCAAGGCGAGTCTGACATCCTTGTGCTAGCCCGACCTATTTCTCGTTCCAGTGATGCCGACCACAAATCGGATTATCTCATAATACTTGTCGCATGGCCATGATTATCCTGGTCGGATCACACGAGGGGTCCAGAGTATGTCTCGCCTAATCGGAGGGGCAAATCCCATCTTGCTCGACCACGTCTCACAGCATGGTTCTGGACAAACCTGAGACCTACCTTTATAACTACCCAGTTACGGAGTAGCATTTGGTCGGTCCAAAGCAAGTCTTTCACCATCCTGAGTACATGCGTCAGCTCAGGTCTTAGGACACAGAACATATGTTGTACTCGAGACTCACAGATGACATATCCCTGCGTCTCATAGTTGGGTCTGTCCGATTCGGACCTTATCTCGACTCGGATCCGACTACGTCGAATCTGACCAGATCCTTCCAAGTCCATATTATCCGTTTAGGATCCAATGCTCCATGGCTAGTGAGACCAAGCCATTGACCATGTCATATGCTAGTCTAGTTGGCTGCGCGTCCACACAGCCCTTTTGACTAGGGACCTTTTAGGACAATCATCATACAATGCATAGTCCCACAAACAAGTCACGTACTTGCTGATACACATCATTGATAATTCCAAGGACTATATTTATTCATAAACACATAGGAAATATCATCATACATGATTGCCTCTAGGGCATATCTCCAACATCTTTACCATGCTCTTCCGTGTGCTCTACTTCCTTGGGTCCCGGCCCTCGAGCGAGCTCAGCCACCGCTGGTATGGCAGGTCGTGATGCCGTGGTCAAGGCCAAGGGGTGAGGGCTGGAGAGCCAGTAAGGGATCCTGAGGCGTGATGCTCAGGTGCCCCCCCCTTTTATGTGCAAGCAAATTGCATGCGACAAGAAGGAGCCCGTTGTACTATCCGCTGTCATCCTCGGGAGGTTCCTGCAGGTTAGTCAGAGAGTGAGCATAGCCCATGGTTGCGCTGTTACCCAGCTGCTGATTCCTCCACGAGAAGACGAAGGCACTAAGGATCTGATGAGGTGACGTGTGCGGAGCGGGCCGCAAGCCAGAGCTCGATCTCTCAGATTTATCAGCGTTGCAGGGACGGACCCGAGCACAAGCGCCGTGCCAGTATGTGGAGTTTTCACCATGGGGTAAACAGGAGATTGGTCAGCAACGTGGGATGCCGCGAGATGTAATCAAACAAGCGATAGCCATAATAGCCCAATACTAAACAACGTGGTCAGCAACGCAAGGAGGTAAGTTAGTTCAGATAGATGTAAAAACGATACATGCAACTTGGACGGACCCGAGCGGCCTGGGGATGATGCAGCCCGCGGGGTGCCCCCAACAAAGTAAGCTAAAGATGCAGAAAGATACATGCCGCAGGAGCAAGCCCGTGCGACTTGGGGATAATGCAGCCCGAGGGGCGCCCCCAACAGCATGAACTAGAAAGAGTCACCTAATAACAATGTCGGAGTGGTGTTGGAGTAGCTGATGATGTGTGCCGATGAGTTGCTCCTCATGAGCCACCATGGCCCTAAGCCTCAGGAGGCTCTGGGGGCTCGGGTGGTTCCTTGAGGACCGTCGCCATTTCCGCCAGGACTGCGTGGTGCCTGGCCTCCTGAGCCGCCAGGATGTTCCGCAGATGACGCTGGTAGGTGACAGCCACGTTCGGTAAGCCAAACGGCATGCGAACATAGTTGTGAGGTGGGCCCTTGCACCGGCCAGCGTGCGGAGGCCAGAAGTGCTCCTGAGACGCGGCCCTATTGAGCCCTGGAACATCGATGC
The DNA here is from genome assembly GCF_003073215.2 of Triticum urartu. Taxonomy (NCBI): domain Eukaryota; kingdom Viridiplantae; phylum Streptophyta; class Magnoliopsida; order Poales; family Poaceae; genus Triticum; species Triticum urartu. The sequence continues at coordinate 403,855,508 of NC_053028.1, read as the reverse complement.
AGACACGCATCCCATCGTCCTCGCCAGGATGGGGAGTTGTGCTGGGTGGTGGGCGGCGGTCGCCGCGTATGGTCCTTGCTTCTTGAAGCCCTGGGTTGCCTGGGTGATGAACTCCTGAGCACCTGGCGCTCCTCGCCTTGTGCCCTCTTGAGGGAAACATGCAGCAAAGCACGCCTCCACGTGGTGCCCGAGCGCCTCCCTCGTGATGTTGGCTAGGTTTGAGGCCCTCCAGATGAGAGCCCCCGAGCCTTGCTCGAGGAGGGCGCCGGGCGCGCCTTCCTATACGAGGGAGGGAGGCGCCCCCGGTGCGGGTGCTAATCCCGAGGCGGCGCTGCTGGAGACACCGCTCTCCCGAGGCCCTGTAAGGAGTAGTTGCTTCTTCTTCTTGGGGATTGCCTCAGGAGGGTACAGGGTGCCCTCGCTGTCAGGGTCTTCGATTGTTGTGTCTTGGAAAGCGCGCTCAAGGGAGCACACCGCATCTCTTTCTTCGTAGAGGACCGTGATGATTCTGCCGCTTCCTGGCATCTTGAGGACGTTGTAGCCGGGGTCATTGCCATGAACTTGACCAATGCTGGATACCCAAGGATGGTGTTGTATGGCAGACGGATATGGGCGACGTCGAAGTCAATGAGCTCAGTGCAGTCGTTGTCACGCTGGCTGATGGTGACAGGGATGCTGATATGCCCTATCGGGGTGGTGGAGCCGTCGGTCACTCCTGAGAAAGGCTTGGTATGCTGCAGCTGGTCATATGGCATTTGGAGGCTATCGAACGTCTCGACGGACAGAACACTGAGGCCCGTGCCACCATCGATGAGGGTCTTGGTGAATTGGACATTACAGGTGACGGGTGAACAGAGCACCGGGAGGACGCCGACAGTTGCCGCGCACTTGAGCTGGTCTGCTGAGCTGAAGGTGATGGCCTACTAGGACCACCTGAGCAGGCGCGTGGCCTCGAGCCTGGGGAGGGCCGCGTTCACCTCGCGAGCAAACTTCTTAAAGGTGCACTGGGAAGCTGGGGCCTGAGCACCGCCCAAGATGCAGGCGATCGCGCGCGGCTCCTGGAAGACCCCAACCCCCTTGTCCTGATGGTGGTCGTCATTCCTTCTTGGTGGTGGCGGAAGCGGAGGGAGGCCAGGATTTCCCCAAGGATGGTCCTCGTGAGGCTAGTCCCTCCAGGCGCCTTCACGAGGCTGCTCCTGCCAGTGGTCCTCACGAGGCCGGTCACGCCACTCCTGGCAGGGGCCGCGGTCATCCCAGCGTCCTCCACTTCGTCCTCCTCCTCGACCATAGCCCCGGTCGTTGCGCTCCGGGCGTCGACCGAAGCGTCCATCTCGGATGGCCCTGAGCTCTTGACAATCGTTGGTGTTGTGGCTATGTACATTGTGGGAGGCGCAGAACGAACGGCTGCTTTTGGATGACTCGGGGTGGTCCCGACCGCGCTTCGTGTCTAGCTCCACCGCGAGCACGGCTACTCCCTTGCGCTTCACGACCTTGGCCCTGGCTTTCTTCCCTTCTAGGTCAGCAGCAGGGAGCTCGAGGAGGGGGAGGCGCCATTCCTCAGCTCTTGCGCACTTGGTCGTCATGTTGAACATCTCTAGAGTCATGCATAGCTCCTCGTGGATGGCGAGCTCCTCCTTCATCTTGACGTCACGGACGCCATCGAAAAACGCTGAGATGATGGCCTGATCCATCACCTTGGGGATCTTAAGGCGAACGTTGTTGAAGTGTTGGATGTACTTTTGCAGGGTCTCTCCCGGCTGCTGCTTGATGCGGCGCAGGTCACCCGCGGCCGGAGGGCAGTCGCGAGTGCCCTGGAAGTTGGCGATGAAGTGATCACGCATCTCACCACAGGAAGATATTGACCCCGTGGGCAAGTTCAGGAGACACGAGCGGGTACCGTCCTTGAGAGCCATGGGGAACCAATTCGCCATGACTCTCTCGTCCCCATCGACTGCCTTGATGCTCAGCTCATAGAGCTACAAGAACTCCACAGGGTCGGGGGTGCCGTCATAGAGAGGAGGCATGTCTGGCTTGAACTTGCCTGGCCAGACAACGCTACGCAGCTTCAGAGTGAAGGCGCGACAGCCCGCTGTGGCCACCAGGGCCCTTTGCAGAGGTGGGGCTTGCTCTTGATGCCTGCACACCGCCATCGCAGGCGGCACGCGGTCTTGACGTGGTGGTGCAGGGAGTGCAGGAGCGTTTTCTTGCAGTCGAGGGACCTCCTGGCAGCTTCCTTCTTCATGCACAGGCACACGGCATGGCGGGTCACGCTGCGGGACCACACGTCTTGGGGCGAGGACACCATCTTGATGCGAAGGAGGCGGGGGGCGCTCCGTGAGCCGCGCGTCTCAGCGTGAGGGTGCCGTCTTGATGTAGAGGCGGCGGAGGCGCTCCGTGAGCTACGTCGCTTGCGGTTGGAGGAGCGCAAGGCAGCGAGAGAGACGGTGCGGGTGAGCCCCCAGCGGCGCTGACGACCTCCGCAATGCGGTCTAGCCAGTCCTCGTAGAGGTCGTCGACCGGGCGGTAGCACAGGAGCTTGCATGCCATGAGCAGCGCGGCCTGCGCTTCCGGGGGCGCGCGGCGAGCGTGGGACAATGAGCAAGCCGGAGTCAGCGACGGTGTGGCGGTGCGACCATCCCACCGCACCGAGGGGTGTAGCAAAGACACTTGCTACTTGTTTCCCGCCGGGCTGGTGGCAGCGTTGGCGGCGGGTGTGGCCCTCTGTGTATCGGATGGTGTTTGTTGAGTTGGCATAGATCAAAATTAGGATTTGTCACTCCGTGTATCGGAGAGGTATCTCTGAGCCCTCTCTGTAATGCACAACACTATAAGCCTTGCAAGCAATGTGACTAATGAGTTAGTTGCGGGATGCTGCATTACAGAACGAGTAAAGATACTTGTTGGTAACAAGATTGAACTAGGCATTGAGATACCGATGATCGAATCTCGGGCAAGTAACATACCGATGACACAGGGAACAATGTATGTTGTTATGCGGTTTGACCGATAAAGATCTTCATAGAATATGTAGGAACCAATATGAGCATCCAGGTTCCGCTATTGGTTATTGACCGGAGATGAGTCTCGGTCATGTCTACATAGTTCTCGAACCCGTAGGGTCCGCACGCTTAACGTTCGATGACGATAGGTATTATGAGTTTATGTGTTTTGATGTACCAAAGGTAGTTCGGAGTCCCGGATGTGATCATGGACATGACGAGGAGTCTCGAAATAGTCGAGACATAAAGATCGATATATTGGAAGGCTATGTTTGGACATGGGAATGGTTCTGGATGAGTTCGGGCATTTACCGTAGTACCATGGGTTACCGGAACCCCCCGGGGAGTCACTGGGCCTTATTGGGCCTTAGAGGGAGAGAGGAGGAGGCGGCCAGGTGGAGGGCGCACCCCCCAAGCCCAATCCGAATTGGGTGGGGGCTCGGCCACCCCCTTTCCTTCCCTCTCTCTCGCTCTTCCTTCTTCTCCTACTCCTACTAGGAAGGTGGGAAACCTACTCCTACTGGGAGTAGGACTCCCCCCTAGGGCGCGCCCTATGAGGGCCGGCCCTCCCCTCCTCCACTCCTTTATATACGGGGGAGGGGGGCACCCCATAGACACACAAGTTGATTGTTTAGCCGTGTGCGGTGCCCCCCTCCACAGAATCCCACCTCAGTCATATCGTTGTAGTGCTTAGGCGAAGCCCTGCGTCGGTAACTTCATCATCACCGTCATCACGCCGTCATGCTGACGAAACTCTCCTTCGACCTCAGCTGGATCAAGAGTACGAGGGACGTCACCAAGCTGAACGTGTGTAGATCGCGGAAGTGCCGTGCGTTTGGTACTTGATCGGTTGGATTGCAAAGACGTTCGACTACATCAACCGCGTTTCATAACACTTCCGCTTTTGTTCTATGAGGGTATGTAGACATACTCTCCCCCTCTCGTTGCTATGCATCTCCTAGATAGTTCTTGCGTGATCGTAGGATATTTTTTGAAATACTGCGTTCCCCAATAGTGGCATCTGAGCCAGGTCTATGCGTAGATGTTATATGCACGAGTAGAACACAAAGGAGTTGTGGGCGTGGGTATATACATATTCTTTCCGTCACTAGTTGATTCTCGATTTAGCGGTATTGTTGGATGAAGCGGCTCAAACCGACATTACGCGAGACTGGTTCTACCCGACGTGCTTCACACATAGGTGGCCAGTGGGTGTCTGATTCTCCAACTTTAGTTGAATCGGATTTAATGAACATGGTTCTTTCTGAAGATCAAAAAGCAATCACTACACCGCGTTGTGGTTTTTGATGTGTAGGTAAGAACGGTTCTTGCTAAGCCCGTAGCAGCCACGTAAAACTTGCAACAACAAAGTAGAGGACGTCTAACTTGTTTTTGCAGGGCATGTTGTGATGTGATATGGTCAAGACGTGATTATATAAATTGTTGTATGAGATGATCATGTTTTGTAACACAGTTATCAGCAACTGGAAGGAGCCATATGGTTGTCACTTTATTGTATGAAATGCAATTGCCATGTAATTACTTTACTTTATCACTAAGCGGTAGCGATAGTCGTAAAAGCAATAGTTGGTGAGACGACCACGATGCTACGATGAAGATCAAGGTGTCAAGCCGGTGACGATGGTGATCATGATGGTGCTTTGGAGATGGAGATCAAAGGCACAAGATGATGATGGCCATATCATATCACTTATATTGATTGCATGTGATGTTTATCCTTTATGCATCTTATTTTTCTTAGTACGGCAGTAGCATTATAAGATGATCTCTCAATAAATTTCAAGGTACAAGTGTTCTCCCAGAGTATGCACCGTTGCTATAGTTCATCGTGCCGAGACACCATGTGATGATCAGGTGTGATAAGCTCTACGTTCACATACAACGGGTGCAAGCCAGTTTTGCACAAGCAGAATACTCTGGTTAAACTTGATGAGCCTAGCATATGCAGATATGGCCTCAGAACACTGAGACCGAAAGGTCATGCGTGAATCATATAATAGATATGATCAACATAGTGATGTTCACCATTGAAAACTACTCCATCTCACATGATGATCGGGCATGGTTTAGTTGATATGGATCATGTGATCACTTAGATGATTAGAGGGATGTCTATCTAAGTGGGAGTTCTTAAGTAATATGATTAGTTGAACGTTAATTTATCATGAACTTAGTACCTGATAGTATTTTACATGTCTATGTTGTTGTAGATAGATGGACCGTGTTGTTGTTCCATTGAATTTTAATGCGTTGCTAGAGAAAGCTAAGTTGAAAGATGATGGTAGCAATTACACGGACTGGGTCTGTAACTTGAGGATTATCCTCATTGCTGCATAGAAGAATTAAGTCCTGGAAGCACCGCTGGGTGACAAGCCTGCTGCAGATGCTGCTGACAACGTTAAGAACATCTGGCAGAGCAAAGCTGATGAGTTCAGTGTGCCATGCTTTACGGCTTAGAACCGAGACTTCAATGACGTTTTGAACGTCATGGAGCATATGAGATGTTCCAGGAGTTGAAGTTAATATTTCAAGAAAATGCCCGGATTGAGAGATACGAAGTCTCCAATAAGTTCTACAACTGCAAAATGGAGGAGAATAGTTCTGTCAGTGAACATATACTCAGAATGTCTGGGTACCACAACCACTTGACTCAGCTGGGAGTTAATCTTCCTGATCATAGTGTCATTGACAGAGTTCTTCGATCACTGCCACCAAGCTACAAGAGCTGTGCGATGAACTATAATATGCAAGGGATGGATAAGACAATTCCCGAGCTCTTCACGATGTTAAAGGCTGCAGAAGTAGAAATCAAGAAGGAGCATCAAGTGTTGATGGTCAACAAGACCACCGGTTTCAAGAAGAAGGGCAAAGGGAAGAAGGGGAACTTCAAGAAGAATAGAAGCAAGTTGCTGCTCAAGTGAAGAAGCCCAAGTCTGGACCGAAGCCTGATACTGAGTGCTTCTACTACAAAGGGACTGGTCACTAGAAGCAGAACTGCACCAAGTATTTAGCGGATAAGAAGGATGGCAAAGTGAAAGGTATATTTGATATACATGTTATTGATGTGTACCTTACTAATGCTCGCAGTAGCGCCTGGGTATTTGATACCGGTTTTGTTGCTAATATTTGCAACTTGAAACAGGGGCCACAGATTAAGCAAAGATTGGCTAAGGATGAGGTGACAATGCGCGTGGGAAATGGTTCCAAAGTCGATGTGATCGCAGTCGGCATGCTACCTCTACATCTACCTTCGGGATTAGTTTTAGACCTGAATAATTGTTATTTGGTGCCAGCATTAAGCATGAACATTATATCTGGATCTTGTTTGATGCGAGATGGTTATTTATTTAAATCAGAGAATAATGGTTGTTCTATTTATATGAATAATATCTTTTATGGTCATGTACCCTTGATGAGTGGTCTATTTTTACTAAATCTTGATAGTAGTGATACACATGTTCATAGTATTGAAGCCAAAAGATATAAGGTTAATAATGATAGTGCAACTTATTTGTGGCACTGTCGTTTAGGTCATATTGGTGTAAAGAGCATGAATAAATCACTTGATGCTTGCGAACCATGCCTCATGGGCAAGATGACTAATACTCCGTTCTCCGGAACAATGGAGCGAGCAACAGACTTGTTGGAAACAATACATACTAATGTATGCGGTCTGATGAGTGTTGATGCTCGCGGCAGGTATTGTTGTTTTCTTGCCTTCACAGATGATTTGGGAAGATATGGGTATATCTACTTGATGAAATGTAAGTCTGAAACATTTGAAAAGTTCAAAGAATTTCAGAGTGAAGTGGAAAATCATCGTAACAAGAAAAATAAGTTTCTACGATCTGATCGTGGAGGAGAATATTTGAGTACGAGTTTGGTCTTCATTTGAAACAATGCGGAATAGTTTCACAACTCACACCACCTAGAACACCACAACGTAATGGTGTGTCCGAACATCGTAACCGCACTTTATTAGATATGGTGCGATCTATGATGTCTCTCACTGATTTACCGCTATCGTTTTGGGGTTATGCTTTAGAGACGGCTGCATTCATGTTAAATAGGGCACCATCGAAATCCGTTGAGATGACACCTTATGAACTGTGGTTTGGCAAGAAACCCAACTTGTCATTTCTTAAAGTTTGGAGCTGTGATGCTTACGTGAAAAAGCGTCAACCTCATAAGCTCGAACCCAAATCGGAGAAATGTGTCTTCATAGGATATCCAAAAGAGACTGTTGGGTACACCTTGTATCACAGATCTGAAGGCAAGATATTCGTTGCTAAGAATGGATCCTTTCTAGAGAAGGAGTTTCTCTCGAAAGAAGTGAGTGGGAGGAAAGTAGAAGTTGATGAGGTAACTGTACCTGCTCCCTTATTGGAAAGTAGTTTATCACAAAAATCAGTTCCAGTGATTCCTACACCAGTAAGTGAGGAAGCTAATGATGAAGATCATGAAACTTCTGATCAAGTTACTACTGAACCTCGTAGGTAAACCAGAGTAAGATCCGCACTAGAGTGGTATGGTAATCCTGTTCTGGAAGTCATGTTACTTGACCATGATGAACCTACGAACTATGAGGAAGCAATGATGAGCCCAGATTCTGCAAAATGGCTTGAGACCATGAAATCTGGGATGGGATCCATGTATGAGAACAAAGTGTGGACTTTGGTTGACTTGCCCGATGATCGGCAAGCCATAGAGAATAAATGGATCTTCAAGAAGAAGACTGACGCTGACGGTAATATTACTGTCTACAAAGCTCGACTTGTTGCAAAAGGTTTTTGACAAGTTCAAGGAGTTGACTACGATGAGAGCTTCTCACCCGTAGCGATTCTTAAGTCCGTCTGAATCATGTTAGCAATTGCCGCATTTCATGATTATGAAATTTGGAAAATGGATGTCAAAACTGCATTCCTTAATGGATATCTTAAAGAAAAATTGTATATGATGCAACCGGAAGGTTTTGTCGATCCAAAGGTGCTAACAAAGTGTGCAAGCTCTAGTGATCCATTTATGGACTGGTGCAAGCCTCTCGGAGTTGGAATATACGCTTTGGTAGTGTGATCAAAGCATATGGTTTTATACAGACTTTTGGGGAAGCCTGTATTTACAAGAAAGTGAGTGGGAGCTCTGTAGCATTTCTGATATCATATGTGGATGACATATTGTTGGTCGGAAATGATACTAAATTTCTGAATAGCATTAAAGGATACTTGAATAAGAATTTTTCAATGAAAGACCTCGGTGAAGCTGCTTATATATTGGGCATCAAGATCTATAGAGATAGATCAAGACGCTTAATTGGACTTTCACAAAGCACATACCTTGATAAAGTTTTGAAGAAGTTCAAAATGGATCAAGCAAAGAAAGGGTTCTTTCCTGTGTTACAAGGTGTGAAGTTGAGTCAGACTCAATGCCCGACCACTGCAGAAGATAGAGAGAAAATGAAAGTCATTCCCTATGCTTCAGCCATAGGTTCTATCATGTATGCAATGATGTGTACCAGATCTGATGTGTGCCTTGCTATTAGTTTAGTAGGGAGGTACCAAAGTAATCCAGGAGTAGATCACTAGACAGCGGTCAAGAACATCCTGAAATACCGGAAAAGGACTAAGGATATGTTTCTCGTTTATGGAGGTGACAAAGAGCTTGTGTAAACGGTTACGTCGATGCAAGCTTTGACACTGATCCGGATGACTCTAAGTCTCACAAACCGGATATGTATTTTTATTGAATGGTGGAGCTGTCCGCTGGTGTAGTTCCAAGCAAAGCGTCGTGGCGGGATCTACGTGTGAAGCGGAGTACATAGCTGCTTCGAAAGCAGCAAATGAAGGAGTCTGGATGAAGGAGTTCATATCCAATCTAGGTGTCATACCTAGTGCATCGGGTCCAATGAAAATCTTTTGTGACAATACGGGTGCAATTGCCTTGGCAAAGGAATCCAGATTTCACAACAGAACCAAGCACATCAAGAGACGCTTCAATTCAATCCGCGATCAAGTCAAGGAGGGAGACATAGAGATTTGCAAGATACATACGGATCTGAATGTTGCAGACCCGTTGACTAAGCCTCTCTCATGTGCAAAATATGATCAACACCAAGACTCCATGGGTGTTAGAATCATTACAATGTAATCTGGATTATTGACTCCAGTGCAAGTGGGAGACTGAAGGAAATATGCCCTAGAGGCAATAATAAAGTTGTTATTTATATTTCCTTATATCATGATAAATGTTTATTATTCATACTAGAACTGTATTAACCGGAAACTTAATACATGTGTGAATACATAGATATACAGAATGTCACTAGTATGCCTCTACTTGACTAGCTCGTTAATCAAAGATGGTTAAGTTTCCTAACCATAGACATGAGTTGTCATTTGATGAACATGATCACATCATTAGAGAATGATGTGATTGACTTGACCCATCTGTTAGCTTAACACTATGATCGTTTAGTTTATCGCTATTGCTTTCTCCATAACTTATACATGTTCCTATGACTATGAGATTATGCAACTCCCAAATACCGGAGGAACACTTAGTTTGCTATCAAACGTCACAAAGTAACTGGGTGACTATAAAGATGCTCTACAGGTGTCTTCGATGGTGTTTGTTGAGTTGGCATAGATCAAGATTAGGATTTGTCACTCCGTGTATCGAAGAGGTATCTTTGGGCCCTCTCGCTAATGCACATCACTATAAGCTTCGCAAGAAATGTGACTAATGAGTTTGTTGTGGTATGTTGCATCAATGGAACGAGTAAAGAGACTTTCCGGTAACGATATTGAACTAGGTATTGAGATACCGACGACCGAATCTCGGGCAAGTAACATACCGATGACAAAGGGAACAATGTATGTTGTTAGGCGGTTTAACTGATAAAGATCTTCGTAGAATATGTAGGAACCAATATGAGCATCCAGGTTTAGCTATTGGTTATTGACTGGAGATGAGTCTCGATCATGTCTACATAGTTCTCGAACCTGTAGGGTCCGCATGCTTAGCGTTCGATGACGATCGGTATTATGAATTTATGTGTTTTGATGTACCGAAGGTAGTTCGGAGTCCCGGATGTGATCACAGACATGACGAGGAGTCTCGAAATGGTCAAGACATAAAGGTCGATATGTTGGAAGGCTATGTTTGGACATCGGAATGGTTCCAGATGAGTTTGGGCATTTACCGGAGTACCGGGGGTTGCTGGAACCCCCTGGGGAGTCAATGGGCCTTATTGGGCCTTAGTGGGAGAGAGGAGGAGGCGACCAGGTGGAGGACACCCCCCAAGCCCAATCTGAATTGGGTGGGGGCCGACCCCCATTTCCTTCCCTCTCTCTCCCTCTTCCTTCTTCTCCTACTCCTACTAGGAAGGGCAAACCTACTCCTACTGGGAGTAGGACTCCCCCACTTGGGCGCGCCCTATGAGAGTCGGTCCTCCCTCCTCCACTTCTTTATATACGGGGGAGGGGGAACCCCATAGACACACAAGTTGATTGTTTAGCCGTGTGCGGTGCCCCCTCCATAGAATTCCACCTCGGTCATATCGTTGTAGTGCTTAAGCAAAGCCCTACGTCGGTAACTTCATCATCACCATCATCACGCCATCGTGCTGACGAAACTCTCCCTCGGCCTCAGCTGGATCAAGAGTACGAGGGACGTCATCAAGCTGAACGTGTGCAGATTGCGGAGGTGTCGTGCGTTCAGTACTTGATCGGTTGGATTGCGAAGACGTTCGACTACATCAACCACATTTCATAACGCTTCTGCTTTTGGTCTACGAGGGTACGTAGACATACTCTTCCCCTCTTGTTGCTATGCATCTCCTAGATTGATCTTGCGTGATCATAGGAATTTTTTTGAAATACTGTGTTCCCCAACATGGGGTGCTTAATTTTAGTTGATCTACACAAAAATAGAGATTGGAATGTCTCAAGGCCCCTCCTTGTACTACCGCTGTACACTGATGTTCATCACTGGCAAAAGGTGTATCGGGGAGACTTGGGTCGATTTCCAGTATGAGGCGTACCGTATCAGGCGTCGCAGGGCCCATCTCGCCCTCGCATCATGGAATACTATGATACTATCGCAATATTTTTTTCTATTTATTAGTGTATGTTTCATCAACTAGTGCCACTATAATGTAATCACGCTTTTTCATTATCTGTGCAAACAGGGTTATTCAGCTGCATTTTGGTGGAACTGCACAAATGTACGGATGGAACCGGCATATATGCAGAGTGCGAGGTGTGCCAAGCAAAAATTACCGACACCAACCATGCTCCATGCATGCATTGGCATCCACCACCACTAGTGGGATTTGTGGCGCTCTATGTGGGCGGATCTTTCTCAGCAGCAAATCCTCTAACCAAATACTAGTAGCTTATATTGGCAGTTTTCTAGGGAGTACTCTTTTCTGAAAGAAGCACCAATCTAGTTTTCTTTATTTGTACACAGTGTCACAACTTTGACCCAAAGGTCCAGAGCTATTTTAGGTGATTGGCGTAGTACTCCGAGACTGATTGTAAGCATGATTTTCTTTAGCTGTCACACTGATTGTAAGCATGAGCAGGTGGAAGATTAGGTTAGTGTGAAGCTTACCTTAAACCGTACCGCCGCTGTTGAAACGAGGCGAGTGTCGAGGGAACCATGGAGAATGGCAGGGAAGCAACGTCGCGCCATCCGGCCTCCTCTTGTGGTGGGAGAACGAATACTCATGTGGCTCCGGCTGGCTCTGCACCCTCACGAACGGCACACTGTACTCGATTGATTCGTTATCCTCTGGGTGCTCGACCTTCAACTTGCACGCCAACCACCTTTGCCTGACTTTCGCCTCAGGCGAATCTGTCTTCTCCATCGCCCAGAAGAGATACCTGATGAACTTGAAGGACTACAGCATGACTGCTGCCGAGGAGTAAATCGCCGCCCTCATCACCGTCATCTCGCTCTTTCGCATACATTGCCACATAGCCCTCACTGTCCTCAAAATCTCCCACTCATTGTCAAACCAAGTAAGGATCTCTTCCAGCCTGGCTAACTTTCCTTGGTCGCCACCGGCGATCCACCCGGTTCGCTGCTGCATCCTCTCCATAGATGTCCTTCTGAGTGGTCCAGTGCTAACTTAGGAAGATGGTAAGAGACGGTGGTCTTGCAATAGAGAAGAGGGAGAGGCAAGACGGTAGTTTTGGAATGGAGATGATGGAGAGGAGAGGGGGTGATTTTGCAATGGAGAAGAGGGAAAGGCGAGACAGTGGTTTTGGAATGGAGATGATGGAGAGGAGAGGAGTTGGTTTGGCAATGGAGAAGAGGGAGAGGAGCGTGCGACAACGATTTAGGATTGGACGAGAGGGTCGACGCGCTATGACTAGATCAAAATCAAAATCAATTTACCCTTCAATTAAGAAAGCGACCCCACATTGACTAGTATCCCTTTTATTCTGGGTCATAATTGACCATGATTTTCACAAATAAAATATATGTTATACATTGCAAAAATAATATAATTTTAAAGTACATTCAGATATGAACCAAATGATACAATTTTTGGTGACATGCATTCACATTTTTCTTGTCAAATATAGTGCGTGGTCAAACTTTGACCCAAAATATGCAAAACAAAAAATAGTTCCAAGACCAGTGCCGCTCCTCTCCTCTTAAACCACCACCGCTCCTCTCTTGTTCCAATCTAAATCCAGCGCCGCTCCTCCCCTCTTCCATTCAAAACCACCGCCCCTCCTCTCCTGTTCTAATCCAAAACCAGCGTCACTCCTCTCCCATTATAATCCAAAACCAGCACTGCTCCTCTCCTCTTCCATTCAAAAACCACCGCCGGCGGGTGAAGGTGCTATGGAGAAGTATATCGATGGAGGAGAACAACCGATACGTCGGCGACCCTATGAAGCTAGCTAGGATGTTGGAGATACAGTCTTGGTTTGAAAACAAGGACCAACTAGCGGCGACGGCGACATCCATGGCCAAATATTTGCAACAAAGCGAAAAGGCGGTGATACCAAAGGGACTTACACGGGAGTACATAGAGTTGCTCCTCTGGGCCATGGAGCAAATAGATTCATTGAATCCGGTCATGAGGGAGCGGTGGTGGGAGTATCGATCCCAGATGGAGCATCCACCAGAGATTGAAGGATTGAGCATCTACAGGGTGCCGTTTGTGAGGGTGAGAGGACACCACAACCATCGACAAGTCTCCAACAATTATAGGTCCAATCACAAGAAGTCGCGCCAAACTAATAAATGACCAGGTGAACGCTAACTTAAGTTTAACTTGTAACCTTGATGACACAACTATGATTTCATCCCCATTGTTGTTGGTTGAACTTAGGTATCACAAGAAAGAAACCCAACAACCTATGAGCTCTTGAAGCAACCGGATTGGAGGAACAAGTTTGGAGGAAACAAGTTTCAAGTGAAGCTGATGTTGTCAGTTTTTACCTATAATGTTTTGGTGTGACACACCCATGTGGTGGAGAGACGGAGCTATAGGGTTACGTCAACAGATGCTACATCAAATTATCTTTCCAATGCAAAAAACTTCACATCATTTGGAGTTATGAGTCAAAAGTTGTAGTCATTCTCGTGGAAGGTGTCCAAACTGTCAAGGCTTCGCGAATTTCCGAGGAGCTCTTCCACAACTCCCAAAGTTGACTGCTTATTTCCCCAAGAAAGCCATGCAAACCTGTTTACTTTTGAAACTATTTTCACACCTAGCCAAGGGGGGTTGTCCCTGCTATAAAACCCCATCTCCTCCATCCTCTTGAAAAACCTTTTGTAAAACCATTCAGGTACAAGCTTATGCAGCAAGACTGCTAGAGAGATCCGAGAGATCTTGCTACCTTTGCTCTTGTGAGTTCATTTGGATTCGCGAGAAGGAGCCTCTGGTTCCCTAGTTCGTGCTCTACGGTTCCAGCCATTTTGTGTGGATTAGTCCCGGTTTGTGGTTCTGTGATTGTTCAGACAGCGGGTTGGAGTTCTTGTAGCTTCGGTCAGACATCCCCAACGTACAAGTTGCATCCAACCTTGGCAGGTATAAAGCTAGTTATTCCGGCTGCTTGCAGCTAGTTATCCCTCCCAATTCGATCCTACGACGTGAAGATCGAGCCACCCTCGAGCGTGAACTCGTTCATCAGATTCCCACCTATCATCTGGCATCATAGCCTTCGTTGACCCGGTAGGATCTGTTTTCCAAGTTTATCTTGCTATCATCTCTTTAGATCGAGTGTTTTTCATGCTATATTTTCTGTCCTAGAAGTCCAAAGCCCCACCAAAAATAAATCCAAGCGTTGTTGGTGCTGAGATCTTGTTGTTGCATACCTTGCATGTTCTTCGTCTTTTAGATCTACACCAAGTTCATCTTCATAGTTGCTTTCAGATTTGGTTGTTGTGCTTTGGGAAAAGAGAAAAAAAGTGGCAAAAAAAGAATCAAAAGGAGAGAAAAAAAGAGTGGCAAAAAAAGAATCAAAAAGAGAGAAAAAAAGAGTAGCAAAAAAAGTCAAGAGAGAAAAAGAAAAGTGTTGTGTAAGATCCAAAAGTTTCTGCTTGGTAGAAAAATTTCAGAAGCTTGTGCGTTGTGTCTTTTTAATCTTGGCGCAAAGGTGCAGCAGATCTATCCCCATATTTTTCTTGGTCTGCATCAACTTGATTTCAGCACAATCCCCTTTTTGTTTACCCCACCGAGCTCCACCAAAAACCGAAGCTAGTTCTTTGATCCCTGTCTTTCAATCACTTTAACACATCCGGGAGAAGCACAATCTGATGTGAACTCATAAGAACTTTGGTGAGTAAGAGGTGTGGTTGTGTGATTCCACAAAATTATCCTATTGCACTTTTGCCCTTACTAACATGGCAGGATCTAGATCGAGTGTTCATGGAGAAAACCATGGGGAAGAAGATGCCCCGGTCACATGTGCTGATTTTCAGGAATTACGAAATATGGTTCAAGACCTTGGAAGGATGTTTCACGAGTGGACTCTAGCAGGTGGCGATAGGGTTCGACACCAACAACACCCTATTGACCCACTTGAGGATGTTGGGGATGAGAATTCCATGCATGCTGCTGTTGACGGTGCCTTGGAGGAGGATAATAACAGCTATGGTGGACATGTGGTTACTGCTTGTGGGTGTGGTGCTGTTGCTCATGGAGGGAAGCAAGGAGGACAACTTCGAGGGCGAGGCCATGTTCCTCGTGGGCACTACTATGACCCTCATGAGCGTGTTGCTCGTGGTCATGGAGAAGATTTTGATGATTATGATGGTGTCCCATACCGTCGTGCTGCTGAAGATGGGCGTCGTGCAGAACGTCATGATCGAGATGGTCGAGATGACATGGAAAGAATCAGGTTGCACGTCCCCAAGTTCACAAGAAAGGAAGACCCCGATGCATATTTTGATTGAGAAGAGTAGTGTGATCAGATTTTGCAAATCCATAACCTTGCTGATCCGAAGAGAGTAAACCTTGCTTGTGTTGAGTTTTCTGGTTATGCACTCACTTGGTGGAATCAATTTCAAGAAAATCAGCTGCTGCTAGGCCGTGACCACATTGACACTTGGGAAGAGATTAAACAAGCCATGAGGCGAAGGTTTCTTCCTTCACAATATCAAAGAGATCTCCGAAACAGATTGCAATGCCTCAGCCAAGGTACGCGCACGGTGGATGAGTACTATAAAGAGATGCAATTACTGCTCGTTCATTCTCGTATTCATGAAGATGAGGAGTCAAAGATGGCAAGATTTCTGCATGGTCTCAACACTGGAATTTATGAATTTGTGGAGATGTTTCCCTATAACACTCTACAAGATATTCTGGAGCAAGCAAAGCGCACGGAGAGGAAGGTGGAGCGGAGTGGTCATGGACGGATATCTCATAGTCGCACCACCACGCCATGGCAAAAGGTCGAAGCCAAGTGCCTCTCAAGGTGGTTCTCAGTTTTAGCATACTTCACACCCTACCGCCACCCAGCGAATAGCGGCTTCATCGGCATCATCACCGGCTCCTAGGAATGTTGACAAGCGTGCTCCTTCTCCTGCTGGAAGTACTTCTAACCCCATGGCTGTACCATCATGTCGAAGCCAAGATATTGAGTGTTGGAAGTGCAAAGGGCATGGTCACATTTCTTCTGAATGTCGAAACAAGAGAGTTCTCTTTGTGAATGAACAAGGTGAATGGGAATCTGAGAGTAAGCATGAAGATAATGGAGCATCGGATGATCATGGGGATGAAGAGGGCAAGAAGAGTGGTTGTGATATTCAGGCCGACATGGGAGATTGCTTTGTTTGCCGCCGTGTTCTTAGTGTTAATGCAGCTAGAGGAGCTCTCCAACAACTCCCAAAGTTGACTGCTTATTCCCCCAAGAAAGCCATGCAAATCTATTTACTTTTGAAACCATTTTCACACCTAGCCAAGTGGGGTTGTCCCTGCTATAAACCCCATCTCCACCATCCTCTTAAAACACCTTTTGTAAAACCATTCAGCTACAAGTTTATGCAGCAAGACTGCTAGAGAGATCCGAGAGATCTTGCTACCTTTGCTCTTGTGAGTTCATTCGGATTCGCGAGAAGGAGCCTCTGGTTCCCCCTAGTTCCTGCTCTACGGTTCCAGCCGTTTTGTGTCGATTAGTCCCGGTTTGTGGTTATGCGATTGTTCGGACAGCGGGTTGGAGTTTTTATAGTTTCGGTCAGCCATCCCTAAGGTACGGGTTGCATCCAACCTTGGCAAGTATAAAGCTAGTTGTCCCGGCTGTTTGCAGCTAGTTATCCCTCCCGATTCGATCCTACGACTTGAAGATCGGGCCACCCTCGAGCGTGAACTCGTTCATCGGGTTCCCACCTATCAAAGGGTGTTGTGCCAGAGCGAGCCGGTGGAGTCTTCGTCGACCGAACCCAACTGCAAGAGGAGAAAAGCAGTTGGCCCGACGATGATTCCCCGCCATCCTCTCCCTCGCCATTCACATCATCTCACAGGACGATTGTCTGCCACCGAGTAATAGGAGGGGACTGCCCCCAGCCCAATAGTCGGGCAGGTTGTGAATTGTCAGGAGGAGCTTAGGGTTGTTAGTATTTGCAGGTTGTGAATTGTGTTTTGTGTTGTGTATTTTGAGTGTACTTCTAGATATGAATGTCTTTTGAATTTCAGATTTGCAGTATTGAGCATATGAAGTATTTTATGAATTCTAGAGATCTATTTTTAGCACTTAAAATGTAGTTTCATTGGAGTATAAAAGTGTAGACAGTGTGATTCTCAGAGAAGAAACTGCAAGTTTCAGTTTCAGATAAGAAACTGCAACTTTCAGAGGCAGAGCATTTATATTAACACGGCCTTTTCAAACAGGGATAACATCATGTTGGAAGTTTTATTCATGGTCGAAAATGAAACTATCGGCCAATTAACATCATGCTGATTAACATTCATGCATACCAAATCTTCATATGATGCACAGTCAAAAAGATATGCTATTTTCAAAATGCCCACACAATGTCGAGTTTGCAAAAAACAGAGAAAATGAGGGATGAAGTTTTGGCAAGTGTTGGACGTGGTGTGCGTAGATGACAATGGGGACCCACATGTCAATAATGGCAGAGGCAACAAATTTGGAGATATTTTCCCTGCATCAGGTGAAATCGAACCCGGGCGGAATAGCGGTTGGGTAGTGTCACTTGGCCACTGGGCTAGTTCAGTAGTTTCGGTACAAATAAGGCACCGCCTCAGGTAGTCCGATCTCGTCTTGCGCCTTTGTGCGCTTGCCACGGCGGCGCTGTCTGCCGTTGTGAACATGCTGAACAAACGAGAGGAATCTGGAGAGGACTATACGTGGAGAGGCGGACAGTCGGGACCCACCAGGTCTATGGCCGTACGCAAGCAAGTGCCTCATTGAAAAAATACTTCCTCCTAATGCTATACTGATGTTGGGGCCCACAGGGTTGTCAAGATAGTTACATTTTTAGGTGCTTCAACGTAGTTACTAAAGGATATAAATTTACAACGAAGCCGGGGAGCTAGCAGGTATCATTTATTATCACTTGGTTAGCAAGTATCAGCTAGGTTGTGGGCTGCCCCGTCTAGGCTTTCTTTTTGAACATGCACAACCCATGACATGCCGGTTTGTATTTTCTTGAGGGCCGTCATGTATCGACCGACCTATGGACCTCCCATTCGAGGTTTTTTTTCTGAAACATCGCGAGCCGAACTTATGTATTTTTTTAAGAAAATGCAGAGGTCCGCTCTATTTTTCTATATAAGAATAGGAATGCCTGGTCTAGCTTATGTTTCCCTTCTAACTATATTATATATATTTAAATTATTTTATATGTTACTATATATTATTTTTATTATCATCATATATTTAACAGATACTCCCTCCCGTCCTTTTTAGTTCGCATATAAGATTTGACTAAAGTCAAGCCTCGTAAAATTTGACAAACTTTATAGAAAAAAGTACAAACATTCATAATCTGAAATCAATACCAATAGATGTGTTATAACTTAAAGTTTCATATTGTATAACTTTAGAATGGCAGATGTTGATATTTTTCGTATAAATACGGTCAAACTTTATGAAGTTTGACTTCAGAGAATTCTAATATGCAGAGTAAAAAGGACTAGAGGGAGTACTTACATATGTAAGAAAACAATATCCCACATCTTATTAACTTATAAAAATAATTTCTTAACAATAAAATCCTGGATTTTTTTCGCAACGAAAATCCTGGTGATTGTGTACAAAAGCTTGGTAAGATTTAAGGACCAATGTAATAATAAATCACTTATTATTTAAATATATTTATAACAAAATGCTTAGCACTGTTTATTTTTTGATAACATTGCTGCGCCCAACCCAACATTATAATTAGAATCAGGCCAACAAAATCATGTATTTCGAGAAAGTGCAAATGACATGTATTTTTTTAGGGAAAAAATAAATGGGCCTCATGGACGCTACATTATTTGTTCACCTAGCTCAGCAAATGGATTGTAATTCTAAAAAAAAGATCAAATTGACTATAAATTCTAAAAAAATTGGTTGAATATGTGCCACATTTTTGGAGGCTGAAATGTGGGCCAATAGGTCAAAGCCAATGCAAGTCGTTGTCAACTTAGTCAACAAATGATTCTGACATCATTAGCCGTTGGATTTACATCCAACGACCGTCATCCATCTTCAATCTCTCGTCTTCTTCCTCCCGAGCCGTCGGGACCATCTGCTCCCACCTCCTGCTGCTAGCAGCTCTACTTAGCATGCTTCACTGTGAAGCGCTACCCCACCGCCGGCTAGGCCATCCCTCCACCCCTCCACACCTCTTGTTCTTCTCCACCAACTGCCGAACCACACCGCACCAGAACCAGTTAACCCTCATACACCTCTCTGTCTACGACTCCACTCCCGTGTTTTCCCATCTCCGGCTCGTTGTTGTACGGGGCCTCGCCTTCGTCCACCACCTTGGATGCGCTCGACGTGGCGTGGTCAACATGGTGAACGAACGACATCCATCGGAAGTGGACTGTACGTGGAGAGGCTGACAGCTGGGTCCACGGCCACACATAAGGAAATGCCTCCTTATTACGTGCAAAATAATGATTCCTCCACCTGAAAACTGGGACCCACCGGAAGGGCCTCTGTATTTCGCTAAAAAACGTTCCCTCCGCTAGCAGGTCAGACCCACCAGCTATATCTTCGCACGAAGGAAGTTCCTCCTTATTACGCACAAAAAAATGAATACTCCCCTGCTAGTTGGGACCCACCATAGTGGGAGGCTGACTTGTGGGCATACTAAGGTGGCGTTTGGTTCAGAGGCTATCCACCATATGGATAGGGATAGCCAATTTTTCAAGGGATGCCGCTCGTTTGGTTTACCAGCCAGGAAGGATGGCGATAGCTAGATACCGGTGAATATTCCTCCAAAACTTTGTTGAGAGTCGCGAGATTTTGGCAGACGAGGGCAGCCACTGCGCGCTTGTGTGAAACGTTTTTCTTTTGTCTATCCCCTCCTCCACGGGCGTCCTCTGTCACGTGCCCATGGCAATCGGCTGGCAGTGCCCTCGGATGCCTCCGCCATTGGAGCAGCACCACCCACGCTCCCGCTCTTCTTGGCCCTCGGCCATGGCCCTACTCCTCAGGACGAGGCGAGCCGTGGCTGCCCCATCCTTTCCAGGTGACGCCCTTCCCGCTGCATGGTGACCGATAGTGGCGGTGGCGCACACCAAACAATGGCGGCAGTGCACACCACGAAATACTTGGCGCTCGGCCATGGATTCTCCCTCCATCAATACCCCTCTCTCTCTCTCCTTGCCTCCCTCCCCCTCTCTCTCTCCTGGCAGAGTGTTGTGACCATGGATGGTAGGGAACAGGGCCCGGTAGTGGGGAACGAGAATTACCAGAGATGTTCTAGCGAACGAGAATCACGAGAAGACTTCCATGGTGGGGAACAAGAAGATCTCCGGTGGTGGGGAATGATAGCTTGCCTATCTGTTCTCTCTCTATATGTGACAATTTTTATCTCTAGGTTTCTCTGTAGATTGCACATATGAACACTACTGGTAACATTGAGCCATTGATAAGAAGTAGTAGAATAATTGGTTCATAGAGGCCAGTTTTAATTTTGCATTCTAGATGAACAATATAAGGAAAAAACTAATGACCATATCCACCTTTCATCCTTCCTACCAAACAACAAAAAGTGGTTATCCATCTCATCTAATCCTTCGCAACCAAACAACAAAAACTGGCCATCCCCAACCAGGTGGTTAAGGATATCCTCAGTCAAGTCAACCTCGCCTGTGAACCAAATGCCCCCTAAGTTGACGGGGATGGAGGGCTTTGTCAACTTAGTCAATATGAATGATCCTAGCTCCAGTGACCTTATGATGTCCATCCAACGGCCGCAGTGCTTCTTCAACCTCTGGTCTTCTTGCTCCAGCCGCCCAAACCAGCGTTGGTCATGCCGCAAGCTCCTGCCTCCCGTGGCCGGCTGTGATGCCGCGGAGGCCTCACCATGCCCTACTACTCCCACCGCTGGCCAGGCCATCCCTCTACTCACCCACACCCCCTATTATTTTGCGGCGACAGCAGCCTCACACAGAAGCCGAACCAGTGAACCCTCGTACTCCTCTCCACATGGGCATCCACTACCGCGTCTTCCCCAGATCCGCGTCATCCCCTTCCTAGGCCTCGCTGTCATCCACTGCCTTGGTGCTCTCGGTGCGGCCTGGTCAATGTGGTCAAGGAATGCCTTCCATCGGAAGAGTACTGTACATGGAGAGTTTCGGTTCTATATCCGGTGTATCTCGTAGTAGGGGTCCTAAGCTAGGCGTCTTGGAGCGATGGTAACATGGACACAAGATTTTTCCCAGGTTCAAACCATCTTGATGGAGGTAAAACCCTACGTCCTGCTTTTGATTATATTCATATGGGACATAGTACAGAGTACATGTGTCTACCACGAGATTGTTCTAATGAATATTAGATGTTTTATTGACTAGCCTGGCCTTGGTTTATATAACACACTAGAGGCCTAGGGTTTTAGGAGAGTCCTCGTCTTGTGCGCCTAGTCTTGTGGAAACCTCCTGGTATGCGGCATGGGCTGCCTGAAGTGGCCATGAGTGAACCGCCATGCGGGTCCTCGGCCCGATCCACCTGATCGAGGGACGACGTGGTGAGTACCCCCTAGTCCAAGACACCGTCAGTAGCCCCCTGAACCGGTCTTCAAGTTGGGGATGCTTCTCGATTCTTCCGAACTGTTCTTCATCTTCGGTCGTTGGTCTTGGAAACTGGTTCAACAAATCTTCTCATCTTCGATCTTGAGGATTTCCGAAGTGAATCCGAAGAGTTTACATGTCGGGCATCCGAGGAGACCCTTTATGTTTTTGGCCTTTAGCGATGCCTTGTTATTTTTTATGCCACACCTCGGGTTTGAAGTTGTTCCCGTGTGGCGGTGTCCTCTTGCATTCGAGCTGCAAGGCCGGACTGCATCCGATGTATCTTTTGCAGCCGAACACCAACGCCGGACCGCTTCCGAGCTCCAACGCCGGAATGTATCCGAGTTCCAACGCCGGACTGTATCTGAAGTTTCATAGATTACCTCGTGTTTAAAAAAAATTGAAGGGGATACATCGGATGTACTCTATGGAGCCATCCGCCGCAGCCGAGTTTTATGTTGGACTGCTTCCAAGGTGATGTACCACCTCAGGCTTGGGATGATTGTTTGTGGATTTTATTTCCGATTGATGCAATTTATTTACCGACGAGATATATAGCCATTAGCCCTAAAGGTGTGTGTCAGACTAAAATCCGAGATGCACATTAGAGGAGATAGTGATCGACGAATGGTCCCTTCAGAGAGGGTTTTCAGAAGTCGCCATAATATATTAGCTTGATGCCGGATAAGTCCCAGATGGTACCTATTGTTGTCCGAACACGCGTTTGGCCATAGTTCGGTTAAGCCAAACACTGAGCACTTTGAAATTTATATATTGAATAGGCAATGTAGTAGCCCCCGAGACACTGGTCGGGTGGCAACACCAGATCAAGGGACCAATGTGCCCCTTTAATATTAGTAAATGATAAGCCCGAAGCCCAGTAGCCCCCGAGCCTTAACGTGGGCACGGGTGGCCGAATTAAGAATCGATATCTAGAGTACAATCAGAAATTATGTGTAATGATTCTACGTATCCAAGTACTCTACATCATTAATGCTCGGATTCGCACTGTACGAAACCGTGTTAACCGACCGTTGGCTTCAACCTCCTCGGCCAGTAGCCGGGGAGTGTTTATCCCACTTTATAAAGCCTTTATGAGGGCAAAGATTTATGACAAACAAGGCAATCCAGCCATACGGTTTTATAAACAAAGGTATGTAGAGAGAATGTTATATATATATTACTATTTAAAGTAAGAAACATCTTCCAAAGAAAATAGTCCCGCTATCGGTTCCTTTCTTTGGGTTGTCATGCCGACCATGATCATGAAACCTCACCTCCGATCAATGCGGGAGAAAAATATTGAGGATTTAGTTTGGGGAAAGTTCCAGAATTATGTGGTATTTAGCGAACCTAAATTTTCACTTCCGTCGTTGCTGACTAATTATATCCTTTAAGATCACTAGCTTTCAGCTTCACCCAGTCTGAGGTACTAACTCGGATGACCAGGTAGTAACAATCACAGAGGTGCTCCCTTTACCACCTAGCCGAACAATCAGGAACATAGGGGTAAGCACAGGAGCCAGGCAACCCAGCTTGACCAAAATCTTAAGTCAAATTGATGCATATTTATGGCTTTATAACGATGATTATGGAAGACAACCCTTGTATATTAAATACAAACGCTGGTGATATGTTTATTTTGACTTCGTTGCGACCGTTTATCAGTTGAAAGTGTTCCATCATCGGCTTCCACCCCCTTGTAGATGCTACGTAGGGTGTTTCTACAATAACAAAAGAACCCTTAGCCGGTGTCTTGGTGCCCGAAGGCGGTTGTTTTAGCGGAAAACAAGGCAATATGATATGCGGGGTTTATAACTTTCACTTAGTCATAGGAGCTTTAAACTGGGAAGCTAGCTACAAGCCCCCGGTTAGTGTTCGGCACCGACCGAAGTCTAGCCATTAACACTTCGCCCAATGTTATGGAAGGCCTATCATTTATCACGAGGTAATCGGTATCGATCTATAGTTTGACACCGTCATCGGATCTTGACCAGTTTACGCGCATTGTGACAGTCAGTTTTCGGCTTTCTCCACAGAGGTGCTTAACCATTCGAGCTGGAACCACAATCGTAGTGGTTCTCCCTTTGCACACCTAGCTGAACAAAGCGGGACATAGGAGGCAAGCACAGGAGCCGGGCAACCCAACTATTGACCGAAGACATAATTCAAAACCGATGCATATATAGCAATATCCGAGAATGTTTTTGTCGAATCTCTAAAGGTGTCTGGTGTTGCACTGCAAGACTTATGCTGGAAACACACAAATAGTTTAAAAGTGACATAGGCTTGGAAAGCCAAAAAACTTCAGTAAAAACTTTACGCCCGAACTAAATCAAGTCATTTGGTGCCAATCCGAAAATTGGTCTTACTTTTGTGCTTCTGTCGTGCATTAATATAGCACATCCGATCTCAAGACTTCAAGCGGGTCAGCCTATGGCTGCAACCTCCTATCCCGAAGGCGGAGTACAGCCCATTAAGCCAGTTTAAGCGAACTAAACTCGAGCGGCATTAGAGAGAAAATAGGCTATCCGGCTATTGTCCACACACTTGAGTTGAGAAAGGAGTGGTAGAAAAAGACTTTGCAATGACTTAGAAGAACACTTATTATAAAATGGCTCATATAAATTTAAGATCCCTAGTTAACACGAGCAAAGAAAAGTGGTTTTTAACGATCCTCGTTTTTGACAAACATATTTTAGCATAAATATAATGTTTGGTCGAACCAAACAAGAATTTTAAAAAAACTGAGCATGGAAGCGACTTAGCTGGTTAATGTGCTCGGTGTCGATGCGTGGTCTGGGCTTACGGCAGAACGAGGTCCCAGCCCCCAAGCCGGTCCCGAGACGGCGGAGCGAAGAGCTCGGCACTCCGAAGTGGCGACATAGCATGGCTAATGTGGCGGGGTGGAACCTCCAGTTCGACTGAGGCGACAGAGCAGGCCGGCAGCATGACGCCGAAGTCCGTGGTGTGGGTTAATGAAGTGATGACGAAGCCCCGGTCCAGCCAAGGTGATGTGGTACGTCGGTACGTCGAGGTGACAGCATTGCCCAACCCGGATCATTTACCTATGCACAGAAAATAGTGCAAGCCGGAGATAATAACAATAATAATAAAATAAAATAAAATAAAAATTTGATGCATAATTAATAATTTATGTGAAGTGAGTCATAAAATAAATATGGCCCGTGTGCCGAACACTCGATGAGGTAGAGCTCTCTCAGCGATGCCGAAGTCCTCAAGGCAATCGAACATGTTGGTATGGCAATTCGACCAACAAGGTGATCACGTGAGCCAATTTACGCCCATTGGGACGATGGCGCCGGCTTGCTGAAGTGACCGCGTGACGCTGTCGAAGTCGATTACCTACACATGTAAAATAGTGCAGTCCAAAAAATAATAATATAAATATAGAAGAAAAACCTCGTATAATTGATTTACGCAAAATATTTTTTAAAGAGATGTGGCCTGGGTTCGAAGCCAATGTCGGTGCAGGGCGCTGGCATGACAAAGCATGTATTCATAGGGCGGTCCGAGTCCCCGATGAGGCATTCGCCGAACTGCGGACGGGGAATTGACCGAACCATCACACAACCATCGTTAATGCGGCCATCACTTGACAGATCTGTGTACAGATGATGGAACAAACCAGAGTAATAATTCCTTGTAAAAAGTAAACCCAAGCAAGAAAAAATTACTAGGATTAATAGCACCTGGTTTATCTATTGTAGCAATATGAAGAAAGGTTACTCCCAATATTGGGACTCGATCCACACACCCATTTCCTGATGGGCGACGAAGCGATGACATAGGGATGCTGGCAAAGGTTGGCTCGCCGAGGAAAATCCCCCGGTCCAGCTAACATGATGATTCTGGTCGGCTGGCGAAGCCCCCGCTCTAGCCGAGGTGATGGAGCAGGTCGGTAAGGAGATGTTGCAGCTGCCATGTCAGCCGAGGTGTTGAAGCAGTTCGGCATGATGAACATCGGCTTGAAGAAGCAACCGTGCGGCCATGCCAATGCAGGTCGTGACTTGTGACGTGGTCAATGTCAACTTGATGAAGTGACCATGCGACGGTGCCGGTGTGCCCGCTCCGTGTAATCCGTGGGGCGGCGATGTTGGTGATGATTTATCCTTCCCGATGCCGAACCCTTGTTCGGATCGCCGAGATGATGATCTGAAGAAGTCGAGCTCGGCTCAACAAAGCGATGACGTGTCTAGTGCAGGTCGGCAACCGTGGAGCAATGTGGCCGGAATGGTTTGACACCAGCGTGATGGTGAAGAATACCTCAGAGAAGACTTAAAATTTTATTGGCACATGTTTAAGAACAACGCACAGTACCCTAAAAAGAGATTCTTCCAAAAAGGTTGTCTAATATCCCGTTCATGAAGAAAGATGAACTCAGCTCGGATTCGTATTCGCGTAGAAAACAGATCCGAAAAGTGATGCACTAATCGAAAGGTTACCGGAGTTTGGACGGTCGGATCGAGCTGAAATTTTGGGAGATGGTAGATATGGAAATTCCTCAGAAAATGAACGGTTGGATCTTCCAAATAACCTCCGAGCTAGAATCTACAGACCACACCCTAAACTCGTCCAGATTCCCGTCCAGACTCGATAGGCCTCTGGTATATCGTAGATCGCTAGAGATTCCTCCATCAGGAGGCGACGAAATTTCACAGGGTTGTTGTATACTCAATTCCACGCGATTCCACCAAAGGGTTCGTCAAATTGACTTTCAAGGAGACGGTGGTAGCGAAAACAAGTCTATTATACAGAAAAACTATGCGATCGCATGAGGGCAATGTTGACGATGAGCCCCCAGGCTCCATGGACGACTTTTCCATGGATGATGAAAGTATCCATCTGATCTTGATGATCTAACGTGGAGCGCGGTCCTCGGTCCAGCCGAGGTGACAAATCGAGCCGGCAACAAAGATGCCGACATCAACGATAAAGCTCGGCTCCGATGCGTAGATCGTGACGAAGACGATCCGAATTCCCATCACACTGTGGCGACTACCAGCAGCCTCTCAATGAAAGCACCAATGTTAGTTCTATATCAGGCGTATCTCATAGTAGGGGTCCTAAACTAGGCATCTTGGAGCGATGGTAATATGAACACGGGATTTACCCAGGTTCGGGCCCTCTTGATGGAGGTAAAACCCTATGTCCTGCTTTTTATTGTATTCATATGGGACATAATACAGAGTACATGTGTCTACCATGAGATTGTTCTAATGAATATTAGATGTTCTATTGACTAGTGTAGCCTCGCTTTATATAACACACCAGTGGCCGAGGATTTTAGGAGAGTCCTCAGCTTGTGTGCCAAGTCTTGTGAAAACCTCCTGTATGCGGCATGGGCCGCCCGAAGTGGCCCATGAGTGAACAACCATCGGGTCCTCGGCTCGATCCACCTAATCGAGGGACGATGTGGTGAGTACTCCCTAGTCCAGGACACTGTTAGAGAGGCTGACAGCTGGGTCCACGGCTGCAGCAAGGAAGTGTCTCCTTATTACGCGCAAAATAATGATTCCTCCACCTGACAGCTGGGACGCACCAGACGGGCCCCCGTATTTCGTGAAAAAACACTTCCCCCTGACTGCTGGGACCCACCAGCTACATCTTCGCACGCAAGGATGTGCTTGACAGTCGGGACCCCACCAAGTCGAAGCGTACGTAGCGTTGTCATTCTGGTCATGAATGTCTACGTACATACGATCAGTCTGTCTACAGGCTGCAGCGATGAACCGTGGCCATGTAAGGAAGGGCACTTGTCGTAGTATAGGTGCGCACGTGTTATAGTAGAGGTGCACACGTGTTATAGTAGAGGTGCGCACGTAGCATGTACAACCAGGGTGCAAGAAAGTAAATACGGCCACGTACGTACATACGGGCGGGGTCTCGAACGCCTACTCACGCATACATACGGCCAGGGCTCGTGTACATGGCTGGGTTAGAACGGAGAAACTGTGTCATCGTGTTCATCGGGAGCCAACCGTTTGGATGGAATAGCCGATCAAAACAAGGCATGGCGTACCATAGAACGGAGGAAACGACCTTGTGTTCGACCGACCACGGTCGAAACGGTATCCTGTTCATCGAGAGGGGTCTAGTGTATCGCAAAATGGAGGAAAAGAACTTCTCTTGGACCTCCTACTGTCGAAACGGGGTCCTGTTGATCAGGAGGGGTGTGGTGTACCGGAAAACGGAGGAAACAAACATGTGTTGGAGCATTACGGTCGAAACGGGGTCATGTTCATCGGCAGGGGTGTGGCGTACCGCAAAACGGGACTCCACGAAATACTGCTCTTCTGGAAAGACGTCTTGATATTCGCAAATGACTGGAATTTGCGTGATAGCATCCAGTTCACCCTTCTCATTGAGAGAAAATAGACGGATAGTATTATCCCGAGCGGCAAAGACAATTACATCCTCAGACGAATGAGTCAATTGAATCTGCTTGGCTGCACAATCAAGATGCGCCTTGTGCTTAGAAAGACAATCCATCCCGAGAATAAGATCAATATCTGAGTCACCAAGAACCGTAGGAGAAGATAGAAATTTGTAGTCACCCAAAGTGATAGTAACATCCGGAGCAATGGAGTTAGCATGCATGCGTCTACTGGGAGAGACAACTGCTAATGGACTAGGCAAAATTTGCAAAGCCAAACCATGCTTAGATGAAAACGGTCTGGAGATGAAACAATGCGATGCACCCGTGTCAAAAAGAACTTTAGCTGGAATATCATTAACAGGAAGGTTACCCATGATGACATCTGACGAGTCCTCTGCCTGAGCTGCGTTCATCAAGTTGACCTTGGCGTGCTTGGGGTTATGCTTAACCATAGTTGTACTTGTCGATCTCACAGGAGGAGGAGGAAGACGCCTCTGATTGAAGCATTTTTTGTCATAGTGACCCTTCTGTTGGCACTTGTTGCACGTGACCTCTGAAAGCGGACGGTGATACGGAGCACTTGATCTTGGAGCTTGAGACGAAGTCTTGTTCTGAAAGCCAGGGTTGGGTTGGTGGGAAGATCCACTACCACCTTTGCTCTTCTGATACGGCTGACGAAACAGAGGAGGAGGAAGCCAGTACTTCTGCTGCTTGGCCACTTGAGTAGAGGAAGAAGGAGTAGCATCTCTGACTCGCTTCTTGGAAGCATCACACCTCAGTTGAGCAGCCTCTTGCTTCAATGCCATGTTGTAGAACTCATCGTACCTCAAGGGCTCAAAGAGAACAAGAGCTAGCTGAACTTCTTCTCTGAGACCACCCCTGAACTGGTATATCTGAGACCACCCCTGAACTGGTATATCATGCTCTTCTCATCAGGGACGTCCTGCTTAGCAAAGCGGGCGAGCTTCTGAAACAACTTGTTGTAGTCATAGACAGACAAAGAGCCTTGCTTCAGGTTGCGGAATTCCTCACGCTTGCTTTCAACCACGCTCTGAGGAATATGATGAGCTTGAAATCTTGACGGAATTCATCCCAGGTAATCACACGTCCACCTGGAATCCTTGTACTGCTGGAACCATTCTGCAGCTTGATCTTTGAGTTGGAAGGAAGCGAACTTGACAAAGTCCTCAGGCCTGACGTTACTGCACTCGAAATGCTTGCACAGATCCACAAGCCAATCGTCAGCATCGGTTGCCTCAACACAATTGCTGAAAGTCTTTGGCCCGTTAGCAAGGAACTGGTTGAGTGTAGCAAAGTGATTCTGATTGCTGCCTTGGTTCCTTGGTTGCCTTGATTGCGCTCTTGAAGAATTTGCATGATCAACTGTGTGTTTGCATTGGT
Source organism: Triticum urartu (assembly GCF_003073215.2). NCBI lineage: Eukaryota > Viridiplantae > Streptophyta > Magnoliopsida > Poales > Poaceae > Triticum > Triticum urartu. The sequence continues at coordinate 403,825,975 of NC_053028.1, read as the reverse complement.
TGCGGCCATCACAGCTTGCCATGCCTCCGGAGGAGGTGGAGGTGGTGGCGGATCTTTCTGATTCTGATTGGTGCTCTTAGCGGGAGCCATCCTGAAGAGGTTGACCACCGTTAGCACATACAGATAAATGAAGCTGAATCCAACGGAATGAAAATTGCAACATATAGTCTTCACATCCGAACAAAATGAACGAATGCATTCCTCTTGAAATGGTCACATATCCATAAATTGAGAAGCCACTTAGAATTTAGGTAGAGAAATAAATCAACAAGGTACGGATCAAGAACGAATATTAGGTAAGAAATCCCAATCTCAAACCAATATCCGTGGAAGAAGAACTAGGCTACAAGAATTCCCACCTATGAAACTCCCGAACCTTTCCGGTTATGCAATCAGGTGTTGGGGATACAGGGGAAGCATAATATCTCACCCAAATCTAGCAAATCCTACATCCAGCTGTATCCATCCTTCAACACATAACCGAAAAAACTTCGGAAACCATCTACCTCAACCTTCGAAAAGCATCCGTTATACAAGTTATGGCAATACTCCCGAACTCCCGCCCAGTACTGGGTGGCGTCGAGGTTATCTCACCAACGAACTGCATAAAAGAGATTTTCGATGTTGGCGACTAAACTCAGGTATTCCAGAACTGCAACGATAAAATTGTGACGACAACACCTCGGAGCTCAACTCCCCGGGACACTGCCACAACCCCTGACAGGAGGCACCAAGAACAATGTTCTCGTCACAAAACCATCGGAACGATTCCAAGATACCCGCGTGATCCTAATTTTTTTTAGTGAAATTTGAGAAGAGAAGAGTCAAAACTCTACGTCAGGATGCCTTACCAGAGCGATGAGGAGACTGGGAAGTAAAAAGAATTCCTAAACTCTCCGATATATAATTCCTAATGACTCAAAACATTTTTCTAGACACAACTCGGCCGCTAATAACGATCAATCAGTGGGGGCTCCTAAGGTCGGGGAAGGCTCTGATTACCAACTTGTAACACCCTCGATGCGACTATATCTCCCACGTGTCGAAGCACGACTTAGAGGCATAATCGCATTGAAGCAATGTCGCAAGTGAGGTAATCTTCACAAACCCATGTAATAAATAATAAAGGAGATAATAGTTGGCTTACACTCGCCACGTCAATCAAAGTACATAAATAGCATTACAATATCCAAACACTCATGGCCCGAAAAATTCAAACACTCATGGCCCGACTACGGCGCCAAAATAAAAGATAACCCAGCTTGCGACACGGTCCCGATCACCCCAACTGGGCACCACTACTGATCATCAGGGAAAGACACGTAGTATTGGCGTGAGTCCTCGTCGAACTCCCACTTGAGCTCAAGCGCGTCATCTAGAGCGGAATCATCAGGCCCTGCATCTGGTTTGGAAGTAATCTGTGAGCCACAGGGACTCAGCAATCTCGCACCCTCGCGATCAAGACTATTTAAGTTTAAAGGTAAGGCAAGGTAATTATGTGGAGCTGCAACAAGCGACTAGCATATATGGTGGCTATCCTGTTCGCAAAAGAGAGCGAGAAGAGAGGGCAAAGCGCGAACGAGAAACTAGAGAACAACCTGCGCAAGGATTTCTCCAACACCGTGTTCACTTCCCGGACTCCGCCGAGAAGAGACCATCACGGCAACTCACACAGTTGATTCATTTTAATTAAATTAAGGTTCAAGTTATCTACAACCGGACATTAAAAAATTCCCATCTGCCCATAACCGCGGGCACGGCTTTTGAAAGTTCAAATCCCTGCAGGGGAGTCGCAACTTAGCCCATGACAAGCTCTCACGGTCAACGAAGGAATAGACCTCCTCCCGAGACGTTCCGATCAGACTCGGTATCTCGGTTCTTCAAGACACTTCGACAGGTTAAAACAAGTCCAGCAACACCGCCCGAATGTGCCGACAAATCCCGATAGGAGCTGCACATATCTTGTTCTCAGGGCACACTCAGATTGTCTTAGGTACGGGTAGGCCAGCCCAGAGTTGCCCCTGGTGGCCACCGACAGCTGACAGGTGGACCAACACTCAGAGGAGCACTGGCCCGGGGGGGTTTAAAATAAGATGACCCTCGGGCTCCGGAAACCCAAGGGAAAAAGAGGCTAGGTGGCAAATGGTAAAACCAAGGTTGGGCATTGCTGGAAAAGCTTTAATCAAGGCGAACTATCAAGGGGTTTCCATTATAACCCAACCGCGTAAGGAACGCAAAATCCGGGAACATAACACCGATATGACGGAAACCTAAGGCGGCAAGAGTGGAACAAAACACTAGGCGAGAGGCCGAGCCTTCCACCATTTACCAAGTATATAGATGCATTAAGATAACATGGCAATATAATGATATCCCAACAAGTAAACAATGTTCCAACAAGGAACGGTCTCCAATCTTCACCTGCAACTAGCAACGCTATAAGAGGGGCTGAGCAAAGCGATAACATAGCCAATCAACGGTTTGCTAGGACATGGTGGGTTAGAGGTTTGACATGGCAATTTGGGAGGCATGATAAGCAAGTGGTATGCATCCTAGCATAGGCATAGCAAAAGAGCGAGCATCTAGCAAAGCAAAGATAGTAGTGATTTCGAGGGTATGATCATCTTGCCTGCAAAGTTGTCAGAGTTGACTGGATCCTCGAAAGCAAACTCAACGGGCTCCTCGTTAGCGAACTCGTCCCCCGGCTCTACCCAAACAAGACAAACAAGCAAACGGAACACAATCAACCACGTGCAAAGCTCAAACAATATGATGCAAAGATGGTATTCTATGCGGGATGCGATGCGGGATGCATATGCAAGATTTGACGAGGAATGAATGAACCTGGCCTCAACTTGGAAATCCAAGTGTGCCACTAGAAAGATGAGATGAAATCGCTTGAAAACGATATAAAGAACGCCGGAATCGGAGTTACGGTTTGGAAATGGCAAGCAATTCCACGTTCTGTGATTTACAGCAAGTAGCCAACTAGATGCAACAAGATGAACATGCTACAGCAACCAAACATGGCATCAAAATACATGGCAGGAATCCATTCATGAAGCTTAACAAAAGTCTAGAACTGAGCTACGGCCAATTCATCCATTAACAGGTTCAAACAAGCATGGCAAAAATGCATTTGACAAACAGATTTCAGACTTAGTGAAATTAACACTTGTCTGGAATTTCAGATCAGATAGCACTCTTTGGAGCATGAAAACAATATGCTACAGGACCTGAACATGGAAAACTAAAGCATGGCATGGAGCTACTCAAAGAGCTTAACAAAAGTCCCTTAGTGACCTTGAGCCAAAAGGGATTATAAAATACATTTGCAAGCATGTGAACACGGCAAAAACATAATTAGATCTCAGACTTAGTGAAAACTGGAGCATGCTCAAACAGATATCAAGTAGGCATATTTACGAGCTCGATGCACTCACTACAGAGCAAGTGATGACAATCTAAGCATGCACCCATCAATAATACACAAAATACAAGCTAGACATGGCAATAACAATAACATAGCATGCACGGATCAACTACAACATCCTCGGCAAAATTGCTAACAAGTAGACAATCTGCCCAGATTCACGAAATGACAAAACTAGAGATCGATTGACTCAAGCTAGGGTGCTCCATAATTGCAAAAAATGACATGGATGGATAGAGCACTACAAGATTAACAAAACATCCTTACTGATCATCCTCAAAAGAGGCACGAATCACTAGGAAACAACATGAACATATGGCGTATTGAGATAAACAGCTCAAGGACTTAGTGGAAATGCTAAGTCCCTGAAATCAGCATTAACAAATGCCTCACTTTGCAAGCTTGTGCTAGTCACCACACACATCACAAAAATACATGGGTTGCACCTCTGGATAGATGGCAAAACATATAACAAAACACATTTAGAGCTCATGGGCATATCATGCACACATTAATCATGGCAAAAATGACAAATATCTAATTGGAGCAGCAGATCTGACAATTATCTCAAATAGTATTCTTCTAACAGCATTTCGGGCATCAAGATGAACTCAAATGAAAATGATGTAATGAGATGAAATGATGCTCTCTCTGAGGCGAACATTTTGATATGCTATATGTCCAAAACGGAGCTACGGATGAGGAGTTATAGCACGATGAACATGGGCATATGGATCTGAGAACTTGAGGACTTAGAAGAAAATCACCACCCGCGGATCTAGGGTTCCTCGCGGGCACGCAACCCGAGGTAATTCCGGCGAGCCCGATGGAGCGGCGGGGAGGCAAAGGGGAGTAGATCCGGCCTCCTCCGGCCGGATCCGGCGATGAGGAGGGGTCTAGCGACCACGGGGTGGCGAGGAGACTCGGGGACGGCCGGCGACGAGCCTCCGCCGGCGTACGGAGAGCGGGGCGGCGGCCGGCGACCTGAGCGGCGGAGACGGCGACCGGACAAGAGGAGGGTGAACGGCTCCCGGGCGGCAGGCGGCGGTGGATGCGCGGGTCGGGGAGGGCCCCGCGCGGGCCTGACGGGCTGGCGGCGCTGGCGGCGATGTGGGCACAGGCGGTACACGTGGCAGCGTGGGATTGGCGGCGGCGGAACGGGCGGACGTGTCCGGCCCGATTCGGACACGTCCAGCGGCGAGGGGAGCTGATTCTAGGGTTTCGGGGGAGAAGGGGATCCGGATTTCGAAGGGGGCCTTTATATAGGCATAGGAGGATCTAGGAGAGTCCAAGTGAGGTGCGGTTTTCGGCCACGCGATCGTGATCGAACGCTCTAGATGATGGAGAAGGTTTTGGTGGGTTTTGGGCCAAATTGGAGGGGTGTTGGGCTGCAACACACACGAGGCCTTTTCGGTCCCTCGGTTAACCGTTGGAGTATCAAACAAAGTCCAAATGGTACGAAACTTGACAGGCGGTCTACCGGTAGTAAACCAAGGCCGCTTGGCAAGTCTCGGTCCAATACGGAAATGTTTAATCCCCACACACGAAAGAAAGGTAGAAATGACCACCGAAGGAGAATGAAGCGCCAGAATGCAAAACAGACAACGGGGAAAATGCTCGAATGCATGAGACGAACACGTATGCAAATGCAATGCAGATGATGACATGATATGAGATGCGTGACAACAACAACAACACACGGAGACAAAAACCCGAACCCGGGAAAATAAAATAACTTAAGGCCGGAAACGGCAAGAGTTGGAGTACATATTGGGAAAATCATATCCGGGGTGTTACATACGTCTCCAATGTATCTATAATTTTTGATTGTTCCATGCTATTATATTATCTGTTTTGGATGTTTAATGGGCTTTAATTTACCTTTCTATATTATTTTTGGGACTAACCTACTAACCAAAGGCCCAGTGCAAATTGTTGTTTTTTTTGCCTATTTTAGTGTTTCACAAAAAAGGAATATCAAACGGAATCTAAACAGAATGAAATCTTCGAGAGCGTTATTTTCAGAACAAACGTGATCTAGGAGACTTAGAGAGGACGTCAAGAAAGAAGCGAGCAGCCCACGAGGTAGGAGGGCGCGCCCAGGGGGTAGGCACTCCCCCAGCCTCGTGGGCCCCTCGCAGCTCCACCGACGTACTTCTTCCTCCTATATATACCCATATACCCCGAAAACATCCAGGAGCACCACGAAATCCTATTTCCACTGCCGCAACCTTCTGTACCCATGAGATCCCATCTTGGGGCCTTTTCTGGCGCTCTGCCGGAGGGGGAATCGATCACAGAGGGCTTCTACATCAACACCATAGCCTCTCCGATGATGTGTGAGTAGTTTACCAGAGACCTTCAGGTCCATAGTTATTAGCTAGATGGCTTCTTCTCTCTCTTTGGATCTCAATACAAAGTTCTCCTTGATTCTCTTGGAGATCTATTCGATGTAATTCTTTTGGCGGTGTGTTTGTCGAGATCCGATGAATTGTGGGTTTATGATCAAGATTATCTACGAACAATATTTAATTCTTCTTTGAAATCTTTTATGCATGATTTAAATATCTTTGCAAGTCTCTTCAAATTATCAGTTTGGTTTGGCCTACTAGATTGATCTTTCTTGCAATGGGAGAAGTGCTTAGCTTTGGGTTCAATCTTGCGGTGTCCTTTCCCAGTGACAGTAGGGGCAGCACGCACGTATTGTATTGTTGCCAACGAGGATAAAAAGATGGGGTTTATATCATATTGCTTGAGTTTGTCCCTATACATCATGTCATCTTGCCTAATGCGTTACTCTGTTCTTATGAACTTAATACTCTAGATGCATGCTGGATAGCGGTCGATGTGTGGAGTAATAGTAGTAGATGCAGAATCATTTCGGTCTACTTGTCACGGACGTGATGCCTATATACATGATCATGCCTAGATATTCTCATAATTATTCGCTTTTCTATTAATTGCTCGACGGTAATTTGTTCACCCACCGTAGAATTTGCTATCTTGATAGAGGCCACTAGTGAAACCTATGGCCCCCGGGCCTATCTTCCATCCTATTATTTTCATATCAACTAGCTATTTCTATTACCATTTATTTTGCAATCTTTATTTTCCAATCTATATCATAAAAATATCAAAAATATTTATCTTATTATCTCTATCAGATCTCACTTTCGTAAGTGACCGTGAAGGGATTGACAACCCCTTTATCGTGTTGGTCGCGAGGTTCTTGTTTGTTTGTGCAGGTATTAGGCGACTTGCGTGTTACCTCCTACTGGATTGATACCTTGGTTCTCAAAAAACTGAGGGAAATACTTACGCTACTGTGCTGCATCACCCTTTCCTCTTGAAGGGAAAACCAGCACATGCTCAAGAGGTAGCAAGAAGGATTTCTGGCACCGTTGTCGGGGAGGTTGCATCAAGTCAAGACATACCAAGTACCCATCACAAACTCTTATCCCTCGCATTACATTATTTGCCATTTGCCTCTCATTTTCCTCTCCCCCACTTGACCCTTGCTGTTTTATTCGCCCTCTTTTCCGCTTGCCTCTTTTTCGTTCGCCTCTTTTTGCTTGCCTCTTGCTTGCTTATGTGTTGGATTGTTTGCCGGGATGCTCTACCAAAAAGCGTTGATCCTCACCTTAGAAGGTTGGAAGAAATTGAAAACAACGTTAGAAGTTTTATGTCCTTGCAGTTTGAACATGATAATTTCTTTAGAAACGAGCTTAAAGAACAAAAGTTTTATGGGGTACATGAATAAAGAGCTCGATGAAATGTATAAAGAATTTTATGGTTTGAAATCTCAGTTCGGTCATCTTGAGAACTTAATATCCCAAATTTCGGATAAGCAGGCCACCTTAGTTAATAAGATGGCCGCCAAACCGGAAGAACTAGACGATAATAAGGATGAAGATCTAAAAGTGATTGATGTGTCTCCTATTAAATCTTTGTTTTGCAATATGAATCTTGATAATGATGGGACTGGAGATGAGTCAACTTCAGTTAAAAGGCGTCCCAATGATTCAGAGTTTTTAGATCTTGATGCAAAAATTGGGAAAAGTGGGATTGAAGAGGTCAAAACATTATATATCAATGAACCCACTATTTTGGATTTCAAGGAATTTAATTATTATAATTGCTCTTTGATAGATTGTATTTCCTTGTTGCAATCCGTGTTAAATTCTCCTCATGTTTATAGTCAAAATAAAGCTTTTACCAAACATATCGTTGATGCTTTAATGCAATCTTATGAAGAAAAGCTTGAATTAGAAGTTTCCATTCCTAGAAAACTCTATGATGAGTGGGAACCTACTATTAAAATTAAAATTAAAGATCATGAATGCTTTGCTTTATGTGATTTGGGTGCTAGTGTTTCCACGATTTCAAAAACTTTGTGTGATGTGTTAGGTTTCTGTGAATTTGATGATTGTTTTTTAAATTTGCATCTTGCGGATTCCACTATTAAGAAACCTATGGGAAGGATAAATGATGTTCTTATTGTTGCAAATAGGAATTATGTGCCCATAGATTTCATTGTTCTTGATATAGATTGCAATCCTACATGTCCTATTATTCTTGGTAGACCTTTCCTTAGAACGATTGGTGCAATTATTGATATGAAAAAAGGAAATATTAGATTTGAATTTCCATTAAGGAAAGGCATGGAACACTTTCCTAGGAAGAAAATTAAATTACCTTATGAATCTATTATGAGAGCCACTTATGGATTGCATACCAAAGATGATAACACCTAGATCCATTCTTGTTTTTATGCCTAGCTAGGGGCGTTAAACGATAGTGCTTGTTGGGAGGCAACCCAAATTTATTTCTGTTTCTTATTTTTTGTTCCTTTTTAGTAATAAATAATTGATCTAGCTTCTATTTAGATGTGGTTTTATGCTTTTAATTAGTGTTTGTGCCAAGTAGAACCTTTGGGAAGACTTGGGGAAAGTTTTTGCAATCTTGCTATAAAAAACAGAAACTTTAGCACTCACGAGATTTGCTGACATTTTTTATTGGAGAGTGCAATTAGGTTGATTCTTTTTTAAGATGATTAATAGACAAATTTCTCACGTCCACCAATTTATTTCCGAATTTTTGGGTTTACAGAAGTATTGGAAACCTACATATTACTACAGACTGTTCTGTTTTTGACAGATTCTATTTTTCGTGTGTTGTTTGTAGGGCTGGAAAAAAAGCTCGAAGCACACGAGCTAAACGAGTAGCTCGTGACTCGGCTCGAATCGACTCGAACTCAAAGAATAATGAGTCAAGATGAGATTTAGTCTAAGATCGTTTATAGACCAAATTAAACGAGCCAATCTCATGAGTACTCGTATAACTCGTTAGGCTCGGTACAAAAGATCAGCCACTCCCAATACAAAAAAATCAGCCACTCAACACTCTATGTCCCAGGTGCACAACATAAGGCCTAGCCATTGACTGCCCAGCCGCCTAGGAGACTCATGCGTTACAAGGAAATTACTATTGTTTAGTGATATATATGTTTAATATATACATAATTGTTTTTATAATATTTGAGGGTTTTATGTTCATATCTTTAACGAGCTTAACAAGCTAAACGAGCCAGCTCGTGAGTTATAGGAGTCGAGCCAATCTTGGATTTGAGCTCGTTATAATAACAAGTTGAGTCGAGCTAGCTCGTTAACGAGCCGAGCTCTAGCGAGTCGCGCCGAGCTGGCTCGACTCGGCTCGAATTCCAGCCCTAGTTGTTTGCTTATTTTGATGAATCTATGGCTAGTATCGGGGGGTATGAACCATACAGAAGTTGGAATGCAGTGGTTTTAACACCAATATAAATAAAGAATGAGTTCATTACAGTACTTGAAGTGGTGGTTTGTTTTCTTATACTAACGGAGCTCATGAGATTTTCTGTTGAGTTTTGTGTTGTGAAGTTTTCAAGTTTTGGGTAAAGATTTGATGGATTTTGGAATAAGGAGTGGCAAGAGCCTAAGCTTGGGGATGCCCAAGGCATCCCAAGGTAAAATTCAAGGACAACCAAAAGCCTAATCTTGGGGATGCCCCGGAAGGCATCCCCTCTTTTGTCTTCGTCTATCAGTAACTTTACTTGAGGCTATATTTTTATTCACCACATGATATGTGTTTTGCTTGGAGTGTCTTGTATGATTTGAGTCTTTGATTCTTAGTTTACCCCAATCATCCTTGCGGTACACACCTTTTGGAGAGACACACATGAATCGGAATTTATTAGAATACTCTATGTGCTTCACTTATATCTTTTGAGCTAGATAATTTTGCTCTAGTGCTTCACTTATATCTTTTTAGAGTACGGTGATGGTTTTATTTTATAGAAATCATTGATATATCATGCTTCACTTATATTATTTTGATAGTCTTTTAAAACAGCATGGTAATTTGCTTTGGCTATAAAATTAGTCGTAATATGATAGGCATCCAAGGTGGGTATAATAAAAACTGTCATAAAAAGTGCATTGAATACTATGACAAGTTTGGTACTTGATGATTGTTTTGAGATATGAAGATGGTGATATTAGAGTCATGCTAGTTGAGTAGTTGTGAATTTGAGAAATACTTGTTCTAAAGTTTGTGATTCCCGTAGCATGCACGTATGGTGAACCATTATGTGATGAAGTTGGAGCATGATTTATTTATTGATTGTCTTCCTTATGAGTGGCGGTTAGGGACGAGCGATGGTCTTTTCCATACCAATCTATCCCCTAGGAGCATGCACGTAGTACTTTGTTTCGATAACTAATAGATTTTTGCAATAAGTATGTGAGTTCTTATGACTAATGTTGAGTCCATGGATTATACGCACTCTCACCCTTCCACCATTACTAGCCTCTCCAGTACCGCGCAACTTTCGCAGGTACCATACACCCACCTTATACCTTCGTCAAAACAACCACCACACCTACCTATTATGGCATTTCCATAGCCATTCTGAGATATATTGCCATGCAACTTACCACCGTTCCGTTTATTATGACACGCTTCAATCATTTTCATATTGCTTTGCATGATCATGTAGTTGAGATCGTATTTGTGGCAAAGCCACATTCATAATTCTTTCATACATGTCACTCTTGATTCATTGCACATCCCGGTACACCGCCGGAGGCATTCATATAGAGTCATATTTTGTTCTAGTATCGAGTTGTAAGTAAATAAAGTGTGATGATCATCATTATTAAAGCATTATCCCAAGTGAGGAAAGGATGATGGAGACTATGATTCCCCCACAAGTCGGGATGAGACTCCGGACGAAAAAAAGAGAAGGCCCAAAAAATGAGAGAAAAAGAGAGAAGGGACAATGCTACTACCCTTTTACCACACTTGTGCTTCAAAGTAGCACCATGATCTCATGATAGAGAGTCTCCTATGTTGTCACTTTCATATACTAGTGGGAATATTTCATTATAGGACTTGGCTTGTATATTCAAATGATGGGCTTCCTCAAAATGCCCTAGGTCTTCGTGAGCAAGCAAGTTGGATGCACACCCACTTAGTTCTTTTTTTGAGCTTTCATATTCTTATATCTCTAGTGCATCCGTTGCATGGCAATCCCTACTCACTCACATTGATATCTACTGATGGGCATCTTCATAGCCCGTTGATACGCCTAGTTGATGTGAGACTATCTTCTCCTTTTGTCTTCTCCACAGCCACCATCCTATTCCACCTATAGTGTTATATCCATGGCTCACACTCATATATTGCTGAAGATTGAAAAAAGTTTGAGAACACCAAAAGTATGAAACAATTTCTTGGCTTGCCATCGGGGTTGTGCATGATTTAAATACTTTGTGTGGTGAAGATAGAGCATAGCCAGACTATATGATTTTGTAGGGATAACTTTCTTTGGCCATGTTATTTTGAGAAGACATGATTGCTTTGTTAGTATGCTTGAAGTATTATTATTATTATTATTATTATTATGTCAATATTAAACTTTTGTCTTGAATCTTTCGGATCTAAACATTCATGCCACAATAAATAAAATTACATTGAGAAAATTATGCTAGGTAGCATTCCACATCAAAAATTCTGTTTTTATCATATACCTACTCGAGGAATTAAGCTTGGGGATGCTTGATACGTCTCCAACGTATCTATAATTTTTGATTGTTCCATGCTATTATATTATCTGTTTTGGATGTTTAATGGGCTTTAATTTACATTTTAGATTATTTTTGGGACTAACCTACTAACCAAAAGCCCAGTGCAAATTGTTGTTTTCTTGCCTATTTCAATGTTTTGCATAAAAGGAATACCAAACGGAATCCAAACGGAATGAAACCTTCGGGAGAGTTATTTTTGGAACAAACATGATCCAGGAGACTTGGAGTGGACGTCAAGAAAGAAGCAAGGAGGCGACGAGGCAGGAGGGCGCGCCCAGGGGGTAGGCGCGCCCCCACCCTCGAGGGGCCCTCGCAGCTCAACCGACGTACTTCTTCCTCCTATATATACCCATATACCCTGAAAACATCCAGGGGCACTACGAAACCCTATTTCCACCGCCGCAACCTTCTGTACCCGTGAGGTCCCATCTTGGGGCCTTTTCCGGCACTCTACCGGAGGGGGAATCGGTCATGGAGGGCTTCTACATCAACACCATAGCCTCTCCAATGATGTGTGAGTAGTTTACACAGACCTTCGGGTCCATAGTTATTAGCTAGATGGCTTCTTCTCTCTCTTTGGATCTCAATACAAAGTTCTCCTCGATTCTCTTGGAGATCTATTCGATGTAATTCTTTTTGTGGTGCGTTTGTCGAGATACGATGAATTGTTGGTTTATGATCAAGATTATCTATGAACAATATTTGATTCTTCTCTGAAATCTTTTATGCATGATTTAAATATCTTTGCAAGTCTCTTCGAATTATCAGTTTGGTTTGGCCTACTAGATTGATCTTTCTTGCAATGGGAGAAGTGCTTAGCTTTGGGTTCAATCTTGCAGTGTCCTTTCCCAATGACAGTCGGGGCAGCAAGGCACATATTGTATTGTTGCCAACGAGGATAAAAAGATGGGGTTTATATCATATTGCTTGAGTTTATCCCTCTACATCATGTCATCTTATGAACTTTGTCACATGTGTGGAGTGGATAATGTTCTACATAATGCGTTACTCTGTTCTTATGAACTTAATACTCTAGATGCATGCTGGATAGCGGTCGATGTGTGGAGTAATATTAGTAGATGCAGAATCATTTAGGTCTACTTGTCGCGGATGTGATGCCTATATACATGATCATGCCTAGATATTCTCATAATTATTGTCTTTTCTACCAATTGTTCGATAGTAATTTGTTCACCCACAGTAGAATTTGCTATCTTGAGAGAGGCCACTAGTGAAAACTATGGCCCCCGGGTCTATCTTCCATCATATTATTTTCATATCAACTAGCTATTTCTATTACCATTTATTTCGCAATCTTTATTTTCCAATCTATATCATAAAAATACCAAAAATATTTATCTTATTATCTCTATCAGATCTCACTTTCGTAAGTGACTGTGAAGGGATTGACAACCCCTTTATCGCGTTGGTCGCGAGGTTCTTGTTTGTCTGTGTAGGTACTAGGCAACTTGCGTATTACCTCCTACTGGATTGCTACCTTGGTTCTCAAAAAACTGAGGGAAATACTTACGCTATTGTGTTGCATCACCCTTTCATCTTCAAGGGAAAACCTATGCATGCTCAAGAGGTAGCAGGAACTCCCCGATATTTTCCTCACCCTCGCTTCTACCACTTTTTTTCCGTCATGCACGGCCCAAAGAATGTCATGCAGCTGCATCACCGGCCTATCCAGGACGAAAAGCCCATTTGGTCATGTTTTTTTGTCATAGAAGTAGGAGCCCACCACATCTATGATGATACCGGGTTTTGTCACAATTATCATTATAGAAGGGTCATAAGCATGATAGAAAAAAATTCGTTCGGCGCAAAATGTCATAGATGTGTCTTTTTATTGTAGTGGCATAACTTTAAATTGCAACAAATTGATGTGAAAAGTGCATTTCTTAATGGTCCATTGAATGAGTTCGTGTATTTCAAACAAACTTCGGGATTCGAGGATCCCTAGTTCCCCACTCATGTATACAAACTCAAAAAGGCGCTCTATGGCCTTAAGCAAGCCCCACGTGCGTGGTATGAGCATCTTACCGAGTTGTTGCAAGATCGTGTGTTTGAAATTAAGAAAATTGATCCCACTCTTTTTACTAAGAGGGTCAAAGGGGATTTGTTCATATGCCAACTATATGTTGCTGATATTATCTTTGGTTCTGCTAACAAATATTTCAATGATGAGTTTGCCGCACTAATGACCGAGAAGTTTGAGATGTCTATGATGGGAGTGTCAAGTTCTTTCTTGGGTTCAAAGTCAAACAAAGAAGAGAAGGAACTTTCATCAACCAAGCCAAGTATACCCAAGACATGCTCAAGAAATTCAAGCTAGATGATGTCAAGTCGGTCAAGTTTCTAATGCCCACCAAATGAAGCTTGACAGTGATCCCGATGGTGAAGCGATGGATCAAAATGTATATCATGCCACGGTTGGATCCTTGCTTTACCATTGGGCATCTAGACCGAATATCATGTTGAGTGTGGGAATTTGTGCACAGTTTCAAGACGCACCTAAGGAAAGTCACTTTGTGGTGGTCAAGCGAATCTTTCGATATTTGCCTCATACCCCAAACTTTGGCTTATGGTACCCCAAAGGAGCAAGCTTTGATCTCATGGGTTACTCGGATTCGGATTGGGAGGGAGATTGTGTGGATAGGAAGTCAACTTTTAGAGGGTGTCAATTCCTTGGTCGCTCCTTGGTGAGTTGGTCTTCAAAGAATAAGAAATGATATCTCTCTCATCCATCGAGGCCAAGTATGTAGTCGCCTGCAAGTTGTTGTGCACAATTGCTATGGACAAGGCAAAATTTAAAGGATTACGGTGTCACATGTGACAAAGTTCCTCTTCTATGTGACAATGAAAGTGCTATCAAGATCTCTCTCAATCCGATGCAACATAGCAAGACGAAGCATATTGAGATTTGATCACTTCAAGCGTGGAGATATTGATATCACCTACATCAACACTCAATAGACACTAGCTGATATTTTCACCAAGCCTCTAGATGAAACAAGATTCCGCGAGTTAAGGCATGAGCTAAATATCATTGATTTGAGCAATGTGGCTTAAATCTAGACATACCCCACCAGACTCATCATCATATCTTGTTCTAGATGTAGGCATGGATATAGGGGGAGTGTTGTTATCTCAATGAACTCCCCCCCATTATGCATAAATCAGTCACGTATTTCACATTAGCCATTTTTATGGCACTTGTGCTTCAAAGATGAGTTTAGGTCATGGGCCCAAGGTTAAAATCTTCGCGGTGCCATTCCTCTTGACTCAAACATAGGTGGCCTCGGCCACCGCCCTCTCTTTGAGAGTTGTGTGGTTTCTCTCTTGTTTTGTTTGGTGTTTTGCCTCTAGTCTCTTCGTGGGTGCAACTTTGGTTTTTGGTGGTGTTTTGCTCTTTAAGGTGCTCCCTCGGCTTGTTTTGGTGTTTATTTTGTTGGAGCTAAGCCTTTTTGTCGGTTGCTTCATCAAGTTTCTTGCTGGGCGGTACTACCGCTGAGGATGGGTGGCACTACCGCTTAATGGCATCAAGTGGTACTACCGCCCGCCCGAGCGGTACTACCACTGCTCGGCGGGACTTGGGGGGCTATGTCAGGTAGGGGGGTTTCTTTCGTCCCCCATACCCATTTGACCGCCCCGCCCGTTCCTCTTTTGCTCCAGTGACGAACTCGCCGTGGGAGGTCGCCGCCGGGCCGCCTTCTCCGAGCCATACTTCGCATTTCCAACCGGTGGAGTCGATCCCCACCCCTTCCTCTTGCCATGGATGCTGGTATTGACCTCGTTCTTCTC
Source organism: Triticum urartu (assembly GCF_003073215.2). Taxonomy (NCBI): domain Eukaryota; kingdom Viridiplantae; phylum Streptophyta; class Magnoliopsida; order Poales; family Poaceae; genus Triticum; species Triticum urartu. The sequence continues at coordinate 403,810,612 of NC_053028.1, read as the reverse complement.
TTCGTTGCTTCTAATTTTCAGATCTAGGCTTTTAGGGCAATAGTCTTTGCATTTATCAATTTTTGGCCAAATCGAGGCTTGAGTAGGATGTTGAAGGCCGCTAGACTAGTTGGACTGAAGTTCGGTAGGAGTAGTTTTGATTTTGGCACCCCCGATAGTACCGGATTTGGCCGCGACAGTAGACAAACCGCCGACCTCTGCCTTGGGCGGTACTACCGCTTCCCTGGAGCGGTACTACCATTGGAGGTGGTAGGAAGTACTACCGCTTCCTGGTAGCGGTACTACCGCTGGGATGCCAGCCTCCATCTTTCTCATACCATACTTTGATCTTTGTCGCTTTTTGTGCTGGCTTATGCTCGTTTCCTCTTTTTGCCTTCTTTGTCCGTGTGTTTGGTTCTAGGTGATGGCCCTTCGGAGCACCCTGTCTGTCGTGTCAACCCCAGGTGTCTGGGAGGATCAATGTGCTATCGCACTTCTGAGACAACGGCTGCTTCTTCAAGTGCTCCTTCAACTCAGCCCACGCTGCCCACCAAGAGCATTGCCAAGAAGCCCAAGACGAAGCCCAAGTCTGCGACAGAGATGACTGCTAAGGAATTCTATGCCGCTCATCACCGCAACCCCTATAATCAAGATCAAGATCCAACTCTTGTGAATCATCCTTTCTGGAACCGGTTTCAGTGGTCTGTCTACTTTGATATGCTCAAAGCAAAGGAGAATCTCTATGTTGATGTTCGCTCCATCGACATTTCATCTCTGGAGAAGGATCGTGCTTACTTTGGAGAGGCACTGGATATGTGTGCTCAGTTGAACATTCTCAAGCTCATGGAGTTCAACAAGGATTTTGATGCGGACATGGTGGCTCAGTTTTATGCCACGGTCCACCTTGGCACTGATGAGTAATGAACTTTGACTTGGGTGACAAATGGCAGACTTCTCTCAGTCAAATGGAAGGCATTCATGGAACTGTTGGGTGTTGAAGACCAAGGACTTGACAACCCGGTTGGCTTTCGTCCTCACAAGAATGTCACTTCTACTCACAAGCAGCCTCTCTGGCCTTACAACATTGTGAAGATTCACCCCATGAGAGAGAAGAGGACCTAATAGATGTTTCCTTTTTTGTACATCCTTCATTGCATCTTCAAAGAAACTTTGTTTCCTTGCATTGGGATCTTGGATATGGTCCATTCGTACCTTGTGGATATGTTATTGTTTTGCCAGCATGAGAAGGACAACAACACAGGAGAATCCTTGGATATTTCTCATGTCATGTGGTCAGAGCTCCTCTATACCATCACTGAGCGCAAGTGCCCCATCTATGCCCCCTACCTTATGTTGCTCATTGAGAAGGCATGGGCACACACTTATCCTGGTGTCTTGCTAGAGACCGATGACATGTTCTCTCATGAGATCAAGCGTCTAAGACAGAAGGAGCACTAGGGCGCTCCTATTCCGGAGTCTGGGATTTCGTCAGGTGCTGACGAGGTTGGGGCTAAGGCTGAGGATGATGAGGACTATGATCCCTCTAGTATGGATCCCTCTTGGGCAAAGAATCTCAAGCGCAGGATGAAGAAGCTATTTCGCATGGAGTCTCATGGGCCATGTCGTGGTTCTGAGTCTGACAGTAGAAAGGGGGGTACGTAGGAGGAGGCAAGATCCTAGCTACATGAGGTTGTGCACGCAAGATTTACAAGTTCAGGCCCTCCCAAAGGAAGTAAAAGCCCTACGTCTCGGTGCCCTGAGGCGGTCGACTGGATTATGCATGAAATTATAGGGGGTGTGAAGCCTTGTCTCAGTGGAGGGGGTGGCTTATATAGAGTGCGCCAGGACCCCAGCCAGCCCACATTACAAGGAGTTCAATGTACATTAAGGTGGGACGTTACTGGTAACGCCAGCAATAAAGACATATAAATGATCATTAACGCTATGGAGTGAACGCCTGACCATTGCAATCCTGTGTGACTTTAGATCTTCTATACTCCAAGTGGTTTCTTGTACGGTCGAATGATCATATACTGATCGAATGGAATTGGGTTATCCGAGTGGAGTTGTTGGTTGAGTGGGTTGCACTCTGAGGTGATTCCAGTCGGTGGATGCTGTTGTGCTTTCAATGCTGTTGATCTTAGGGACGTGTCCTTGGGAAGGGCGTCTAGGTCAGGCCTATTACCCTACCCTAGGTACATGTCATCGTCATTAGCCCCCGAATGGATCGAGGTGTGAGGGGAGAAGAGGTTGAAGATGGTTCCGACCCAATTCTCATGCTTCGGGGGCATCTTACCTAGTTTGGTGAACCACGCTGGAACTTCAACTTTATTTTCAATCGCCTTGATCCATTCAGAATTTGTCGAGTGAACTTATCCTGGTATGCTTCGAGTGTCGGAGGGGTATGAAATGTTGGGCGTGACTGGTTGCGCTGCTATTCCCGGATCTAATGGGATTCGAAACATGGGGAAGCGCGCAGGACGGGGAGTGCCGCAGTAAACGGGGTGGATTAGGTAGGGGCGCCTCGATCTTCGTGCCACCTTTTTCGCCACATACCGAGCGCGCGGCTGTTGCGGGATTTGACAGGATCTCTCGGGCCCGCAAGTCAGCCACTCGGAAGCGAGAAAATAAAAGGCTCCGTGGCTGGTGCGTCTGCACAGCGCATCTCATTCTCCTTCTCCTTCCTCTGTTTCTCCACCTCGTCCTCCGCCGCTCTCGACACCACAGCACCCCCCATGAGTAGCCCGTGGCGATGGGGAAGGACAAGACGACGGCTCTGGAGCATGCTAAGAAGGCGACGACGATGGCGACGGGGAAGCCGAAGGGCAAGAAGACGAGTCGGGGGGATCTTCTTCGAGGTCCGGCCTGGCGCCCGGCTGGATCCAGGGTGACTGGATTTGGTCCACGATTCAGCAGGAGGATGTGGAGGATCTGGCTGAAGGGGGCTTGATTGCCCACGGGTCTTGGAGGCTGTCTGGCAACGAGACCGAGCCGCAGCCGCAGGAGGGTGAGTGCATCCTCCTTGCGACTCACATTAACCGTGGTTTCTATCCGCCCCCTCATCCTTTCTTCGAGGGTTTTCTAAACTTTTTTGGAGCCAACTTCACCACTTTACCCCCAACACCATCACGTACCTCGCTGCATTCGTTTCCATGTGTGAAAATTTTCTGGGCTGTTGACCGCACTAGGGTCTCTTCAAACACATCTTTACCTGTCGCTCTCAGTCTGTGAAAAAGGCTAATCCGAGTGATGAGAGGACGCATGTGATCCAGATGTGTGGGGGTCTAGGTATTCAGATGAGAGGCAAAAGTACTTTTCCAGCTGTGATTCTTCTCGAGTCAGTCAGAGGGTGGCAGTCGACATGGTTTTACTGCAAGGACCAACCGACTCCTGGCCAGTCGACTGGTCTTCCTCCCTTCTCCATGGAGCGAGTCCAGCAGCCCAATTCTTTGAAAGTAACTCCGATGGAGAAAGCAGAGGTGAACATGTTGATGGAACGAGTAGTCCAATTAGTCTGCAAAGGCGTGACTGGTATGGACTTGCTGGAGGTGTTTCTCAGTCGATGCGTCCAGCCACTCCAGGCCCGCGATCATCCTATGTGGATGTACTCGGGTATTCAAGACACCACTCGGATCCACCCAGATGAGGTCATCGAAGAAACGGTGGAGCAGTGGTTGCAGGGCATCATTGGAAACAAAGATAAACCCAGGGGGTTGATACGTCTCCAATGTATCTATAATTTTTGATTGCTCCATGCTATATTATCTACTGTTTTGGACTATATTGGGCTTTATTTTCCACTTTTATATTATTTTTGGGACTAACCTATTAACCGGAGGCCCAGCCCAGAATTGCTGTTTTTTTGCCTATTTTAGTGTTTCGGATAAACGGAATATCAAACAGAGTCCAAACGGAATAAAATCTTCGGGAACGTGATTTTCTCACCGAACGTGATCCAGGAGACTTGGGCCCTGCTCCAAGGAACAAAAGAGGCGGTCACGAGGGTGGGGGGTGTGCCCCCTGCCTCGTGGGCCCCTCTTTGCTCCTCCGGCGTACTTCTTCCTCCTATATATACACACGTACCCCCAAACGATCAGAACAGGAGCCAAAAACCTAATTCCACCGCCGCAACTTTTTGTATCCACCAGATCCCATCTTGGGGCCTGTTCCGGAGCTCCGCCGGAAGAGGGCCGTCATCATGGAGGGCTTCTACATCATCCTAGCCCCTCCGATGAAGTGTGAGTAGTTTACCTCAGACCTTCGGGTCCATAGTTAGTAGCTAGATGGCTTCTTCTCTCTCTTTGAATCTCAATACAAAGTTCTCCCCCTCTCTTGTGGAGATCTATTCGATGTAATCTTCTTTTTGCGGTGTGTTTGTTGAGACCGATGAATTGTGGGTTTATGATCAAGTCTATCTATGAATAATATTTGAATCTTCTCTGAATTCTTTTATGTATGATTGGTTATCTTTGCAAGTCTCTTCGAATTATCCGTTTGGTTTGGCCAACTAGATTGGTAGTTCTTGCCATGGGAGAAGTGCTTAGCTTTGGGTTCGATCTTGCGGTGTCCTTACCCAGTGACAGAAGGGGTAGCAAGGCAGGTATTGTATCATTGTCATCGAGGATAACAAGATGGGGTTTATTTCATATTGCATGAATTTATCTCTCTACATCATTTCATCTTGCTTAAGGCATTACTCTGTTTTTAACTTAATACTCTAGATGCATGCTGGATAGTGGTCGATGAGTGGAGTAATAGTAGTAGATGCAGAATCATTTCGATCTACTTGTCACGGACGTGATGCCTATATACATGATCATGCCTAGATATTCTCATAACTATGCTCAATTCTGTCAATTCCTCAACAGTAATTTGTTCACCCACCGTAGAATACTTATGCTCTTGAGAGAAGCCACTAGTGAAACCTATGGCCCCCGGGTCTATTCTCATCATATCAATCTCCATCACTTTAATCTTGTTTTGCTTTTTACTTTGCTTTTACTTTTTACTTTGCATCTTTATACCAAAAATACCAAAAATATTATATCTATCAGATCTCACTCTCGTAAGTGACCGTGAAGGGCTTGACAACCCCTAGTCGTGTTGGTTGCGAGTAGCTATCGCTTTGTGCAGGTACGAGGGACTTGAGCGTGGGCTCCTACTGGATTGATACCTTGGTTCTCAAAAACTAAGGGAAATACTTACGATACTCTGCTGCATCATCCCTTCCTCTTCGGGGAAAACCAACGCAAGCTCAAGACGTAGCAAGAAGGATTTCTGGCGCCGTTGCCGGGGAGTCTACGCAAAAAGTCAACATGCCAAGTACCCATCGCAATCCCTATCTCTCGCATTACATTATTTGCCATCTGCCTCTCGTTTTCCTCTCCCCCCAATTCACCCTTACCGTTTTATTCGCCCTCTCTCTCTATCCTCCCTCTCTATTTGCCTCTTTTTGCCTGTTGCTTTTTGTTTGCTCATGTGTTAGATTGCTTGTTTGTCGCGATGGCTCAAGATACTACTAAATTGTGTGACTTCACCAATACCAATAATAATGATTTCCTTAGCACTCTGATTGCTCGTCTTACCAATGCTGAATCTTGTGAAATTAATACTGCTTTGTTGAACCTTGTTATGAAAGATCAATTCGCCGGCCTTCCTAGTGAAGATGCCGCTACTCATCTGAATAGCTTCGTTGATTTATGTGATATGCAAAAGAAAAAAGATGTCAATAATGATGTCGTTAAATTGAAGCTATTTCCTTTTTCACTTAGAGATCGTGCTAAAGCTTGGTTTTCGTCTTTGCCTAAGAATAGTATTGATTCATGGAACAAGTGCAAAGATGATTTTATCTCTAAGTATTTTCCTCCCGCTAAGATCATCTCTCTTAGAAACGATATTATGAACTTTAAACAACTTGATCATGAACATGTTGCACAAGCTTGGGAGAGAATGAAATTAATGATACGTAATTGCCCTACTCATGGTTTGAATTTGTGGATGATTATACAAAAAATTTATGCCGGATTGAATTTTGCTTCTAGAAATCTTTTAGATTCGGCCGCGGGAGGCACTTTTATGGAAATCACTTTAGGAGATGCTACTAAACTCCTAGATAATATTATGGTTAATTATTCTCAATGGCATACTGAAAGATCTTCTAATAAAAAAGTGCATCTGATAGAAGAAATTAATGTGTTGAGTGGAAAGATGGATGAACTTATGAAATTATTTGCTACTAAGAGTCTTTCTTCTGGTCCTAATGATATGCCTTTGTCTACTTTGATTGAGAATAACAAAGAATCTATGGATGTGAATTTTGTTGGTAGGAATAATTTTGGTAACAACCCTTATAGAGGGAATTTTAATCCTAGGCCATATCCTAGTAATACTTCTAATAATTATGGGAATTCCTACAATAACTCTTATGGAAATTATAATAAGATGCCCTCTGATTCTGAATCTAATATTAATGAATTTATTTCTTCGCAAAAGAATTTTAATGCTATGATTGAAGAAAAATTGCTTAAGATTGATGATTTGTGTCACAGCCCTAGCCTTAGCCTTTGCTTGACCTTGCATGATCATCATGTCATGATGTTTAACTTTTATGAAACTCTGAAATGGGGATGGTCAAGCCCTAGCACAAATGCAATTCAAATAGTTTCAAAATAAAAAAATTTCAATGAACTCAAGATGCCTTTTAAAAATGTTCATCATCTCTGGTCTAAGGTGGAAGCATCTACCCAAGATGATTTGCGTTTTTGCTGGACACATTTGGGCTTTGAATTAAATCACTAGGTATTTGAATTTGGGCATTTAATCAATATAAATATTTTAAATGCTCGAATAATCCTGGAAACAATTTTGGGCAGTCGTAAATATTTCAAATAGAGCCCAAAATATATCCTAGGATTTATGGAAATGAGTTAGTATTATTACTAACTCCTAACATATCAAATAAATAGAAAACAAAAAAACTAATAGAAGGAGAGAGAGAGTTTCCTTACCTGGCGCCACCTGGCGGCCCAGCTGGCCCAGCCAGCCCACCAGGGGCACAGGCGTCTTCTTCCCCGCGCCAGCGCACGAAGCAGCTCACTGGAGCGCGCCGACGCCGCCTTGGCCACCTCCTGCTTCCTCCCCCGGCCTTCTAGCGACGCCACGGAGGCGCCCCGTGGCCCCTCGCTCTTCTCCCTCACTCTTTGCTCTCCCCCTCGCCATCTGCTCCCTCTCCCGAGCACACCCGAGCAGAGCTCGTCGTCGCCGACGCAATTTACCACGGCCACCGTCCATCCCGTGCCTCCCCGATGGGTCCAGAGGAACCGCCTCGACCCCCGCGTCCTCTACACCAATCCAGGCGCCGCCAGGAGCTCCGTGATGACGACCCCGAGCTCTTCTTCCTCCTCGGACCCGTGGGTCACCGCCGGTCGATTCGCGCCACCGAGGACGTCCCCAAGCCCGCTGAGCCGTTCTTCGACCTCCTTGTGAGCTCCTGTTGTTTCCGCCTCGCTCTCCCCCTCCGTTCCTGTTCCCTAGCCCCGTCTTCCGATCGAGCCCAAAGCTCCCCGCCACCGGCCATGTCTCCATCGTAGCTACGGCCGCGCAACCTGGCGTTCGAGCTCACCGTTGCACTCACCGCACTTCCGTGAGTCGAACACGACTAACCACGGCTCCTCCCTTGCTCGGCATCGCCCAAACCATTGCCGGCCAAACTCCGGCCGCCGCCCAACTCGCCGCCGCCGCCGCTACAGGACACCCCAGCTCCAGTCGCTGCCACCACTAGATGCGCGCGTGTGCCAGCAACCCATAGCCGCAAACCTCGCCCGAAACCATCGCCCGTAGCTCAATCCCGAGCGGAGTCCGCCGCGGCTTGAGGTCGCCGCTGGCCAAACTCCGGCGTGCTGACGTGTCTGCGTAATTAGTGCTAATCACCGCCAGCTAAACCACTTTTAGATGCTGACAACGGGCCCCGCAGCGGGTCAAAGCCCAAGTCAACGCGGGATTAGTGTCTGACTCACTGGCCAATGGACCCCACGGGTCAGTTTTGACCCTGTTGACCTTGCTGACATCGTGTTGTCGTCATGCTGACGCAGTAAGTGATTTTCTGGATTTTAAAATAATCCAGGAATTCCAGAAAATGACTTAAACTTCAAAAAATCATAGAAATTAAACCGTAACTCCAAATGAAATAATTTATATATGAAAAATTATCAGAAAAATTCAAGGAATCTGTTTATGGCATTTTCATGCATGTTAGAACAATTTATGGATGCTGCTTAGGCCAATTCACATAAATAGAATTTAAACTCTCACATATGGAGTTTGATTGAACCTAGGGTTCAAACCAACTCCATTTAACATGTTGCTAGTTGCATTAGCTCAAACCGTAGCATATTGACATGTCATGATCATGCATCATATTGTGCATTGCATTGATTGTGTTTCTTTCTCTGTTGCCGGTATTTGTCCCCTCTCGATAGACGTTGTACTGACGCTATGATCGTTGACACTAATGAAGACCCAATGATATCTTCAGAAGTGCTAGGCAAGCAAAAACCCCTTGTTCATTCCAATACAATCCCACTCTCTCGCTCCTGCTCTCTTTTACTGCATTAGGACAACAACGATTCAACTGTTACATGTTGCGGTAGTTGAACCCCTTTCCTCTGCATGACCTGTCATTGCCACAGTAAATAGATGAAACCCACTAGCATGAGTAGGAGTTGTTTGAGCCCTGATGTGCCTACTCATTCATGCTTGTTTGTCATGCCTGCTATTGCATAGAGTCGTGTCAGGACTGGTTGATCGGTGAGTCTGATTCATTCGGGGATGAATCGGAGTGTGTAAACATGTCCTACTGTGTGAGCTAAGTGTGTGAACACGATTTGGGTAAAGGTAGGCGGTGAGAGGCCATGTAGGAGTACATGGTGGGTTGTCTCATTGAAACCTGTCCTCAGGAACTGAGTTCTGTTTGTGACCCATGAAACATGCTACTACCACACATTGGCCCTTAAATATGACCCCCTCGGCTTAATTTCCACCCCTAGTCTGTCCAGGAGTTGCAACTAGTTCTGGTGTTTGTAGATTATGTGTTGGCGCCGTGCGTAGCGCTGAACCCTAGGGGTGGCTATGATGCGGTAGATACACCCGTGGACGGGTATGCCGGGCGCCCGTTTGGTGTCTTCGGAACCCTGTACACATCGTCGGGGCGTATGTGGAAACACTCGGCCGGACCTCCTTGCGGATGGAACGGATAGGCGATAAAACCTGGACTAGAGACTTGTGTTTAGTAGCCGTGGCCGACACCCTCGCCATTTCCCGCTTGAAGGTTGCCGAAGTACCATGTCGTGCGGCGCTAAGTGGTGGAACATGTGTGACGAAGTACACCCCTGCAGGGTATAAATGATCTATTCGAATAGCCGTGTCCGCGTGTAAAGGACTTCTGGGTTGCCTATAATAGTTCATAGACAAGTGAAAGTGGATACTCTAAAACTCGCAAGATAAGTGTGAGTGCTATGGATGGCCTTCTCGTAGGGAGACGGGAGCGGATCCATAGTGGTGTATTGAATGGTGAATATGTGGACTCGTGTGCGCCACCTCAAAAGAGTTGCTTGCAGTCGTAGTTCAGGTTAGCCACTAAGTCAAAGCTGGCTTGCTGCAGTTAAACTCCACCACCCCCCTTGTTGATACCGATGCATATGTAGCTAGTTCTGATGTAAGTCTTGCTGAGTACCTTTGTACTCACATTTGCTTAATTTATGTTTTGCAGAGAGATTTTCAGTCTCGCTAGTAGTTCCGCGTGGACTTCGACGTTTAGCCTGATACCTCAGCTTCGATCTTGTGCCCTCGGCAGGATCTGGTAGATAGTCAGGCTTCTCAGCCTTTTTCATTTATAGATGTCTGTACTCAGACATGTTAATCTTCCGCATGTGCTTTGGTTTGTATGCTCTGAATGTTGGGTCATGAGACCCATGTTTGTATTTCTCGCTCCTCGGAGCCTAATGAATAATACTTGAGTTGTAGAGTTATGTTGTGATGTCATGTTGTATTTACACATATCGAGCATATTGTGTCTATGATTGAAATGCTTGGTATGTGTGGGATCCGACAATCTAGTTGTTTATCCTTGGCAGCCTCTCTTATGGGGAAATGTAGTCTAGTGCTTCCATGAGCCATAGTAGTCCGCTACAGCCCGGTTCACCGGAGTCCTGTTAGCCCAGCACTACTGCTCAGGACACTTGACTAGCCGGCATGTGTTTCACTTCGTTCCTGTGTCTGTCCCTTCGGGGAAATGTCACGCGGTGACATCCGGAGTCCTGCCTAGCCTGCTACAGCCCGGGTTCCCGGAGTCCTGTTAGCCCAGTGCTACAGCCCGGATTCACACGCTGCTGACCGACATGCCCGATGTGATTCATGTATGCCTGCCCCCATAGGTTAGTGCCGCTTTGGGTTCACGACTAGCCATGTCGGCCCGGGTTCCCTGTCATATGGATGCTAGCGACACTATCATATATGTGAGCGAAAAGGCGCAAACGGTCCCGGGCCATGGTAAGGCGACACCCATGGGAATACCGTGCGTGAGGCCGCAAAGTGATATGACGTATTACCGGCTAGATCGATGTGACTTGGAATCGGGGTCCTGACAGCGTTGGTATCAGAGCTTGACTGCCTGTAGGATTACCAAGCCAAACTGGTCGAAGTTGAGTCTAGAAATGCTTTAGTTATGTAAGGGAATTGATTGTGGAAGGGAACGTAAGGCTCTGTTTACTCCTTTACCCTGTGCCTTATGATCTGAGTCAACCTCTTCTTTTCTATGGGGATTAAGAACTAGGCCTTCTCATCTATCTATTAGGATGACGTGTTACTAATCCATAGACTTATAGAATTGATAGTTTCAAGCCTCAGTTCAGTTCCTACTACTTCCATATGTTCATAGCTGGCCTCAGAACCTTGATATTGTGTTGTTGAGTGGTTATGCCACCATTTTGAAGGATGTCTCAAATCTTTTGAGCATTTACAGCCGTTATGCTGTCCGAGTCATCCCAGGTTTCTAGATAATCTGATGCATTTGCAATCCGTTCTTTCCGTTCCCGATGTCCTTTATGGTCAGAATAAGCACACTAACCGGTGCGTTGAGGGAATTTATTGTCTCGACATATATGCCAGAGCTATTATTATGACCGTAGGTGTTCTAGGGAGTCACCTAGTAATCTAGCAATGCTTTGTATCCCAGTGTGATGATTCTGGCCATCATTCTTGAAGCATCCCGTGATGCCATTTAGTAGTAGATATTCTATTCCTGGGTTTTTGAACCCGAGATTCACCCTACTTCATGTCGTTAGTATTTGCTAGTTCCCTTAAGATATTAGTAACCTTTGCGATAGTCCTCGAGGTCCGTGGTATTTCCTTCTTCCAAATACCATGAACCATTAAGGAAGAAGTTCTTTGAACCAAAAGATCACTATTAGAGTACTCCTGAGGAGTTCTCCATTCATAATTGTGATTCTGCCAGTTCTACCTTTCTGCATGGGTTATCTGGAAGAAAAATGTTGAACTCGTTCGACATACTAACCCATGAATCCACAACTCAAAATGTTATATGCTCCTTGAGTTGTCCATTCTCAGCTGTATTCTGACCATCATCTATAAATTGATAGTCAGGAATAGTTGTGCATTCGTGTTCATCGATGCCTATTATTCTTGTGGTCCGTCAAGCCATTCTATTTCAGAATGACTAGGAGAAACAAACTCCAGTAGCTCATCCATATCCAGGATTGGGTCAAAGTAGTTGTGTTCTGCAGATCAAATGCCATCCAGCTTTTGCTCTGTTCTACCCTGGAGTATTACCCCTTTTATGTCAGGACTGTCATGAGAATTGCACCACCTCTCATGAATTCTTGACGCAGTAATACTTCTTGCCATCATTGTTCATTCCTCAGTTCCATGTTATTATAACTGGAACGCGGACAAGTGAACCATGATGTGTGAAAGCAATATTCCTAGCAACTCCGTTGCTTGGTAGTTAATGGACAATACTCTCATTCTTAGCGTGCTGGTAATTAAATCACCATCCTAAGATTGATCATGCTACCCAGTCCATATTTCCGGGTGCACTCATCGACCAATGAGTTAGGACTGTGATAATCCCTCGCTCCTTGATCATATCGTCTTGCCCTGAAAAGAAAGATTGTTCTCGAGCTTAATAACATATCGGGGGTTTGTGATTTTCCGAATATCTTCGCAGAGGTATCACCCGGCTGTCACCTGATCGCTATGTTGAGTTCGTGATCAAGTTGGTTTCTTGTAGCCACCCTCTTCTCCAGGAATCTGTTTTGGATACCCCTGAGCTAGTTGGTTAAGCTTAACCACAACTTGGAGAGTTGGAAGATAAAAGCTTGTCCTACCACGCTCATCCCTAAGTGATATCTTGTATCTGTGTTGAAGAAAGATAATATCTTCATCGATGGATCCACGTGATCAATTGTCGGCGCTATTGCCTTATCAATCCCTTGATTTGAGTGTGGGCTATCGTCAAATCAAATCAGAACCAACGATGTTCGTAATGTTGTCTTACTCTTGGTTGATCCCTCGAGCATACACCATTACATCTTTTGGTCTGACCAAAGCTATCACCGTGTTCACATGATGGTGGAAGTCCAGTGATATAGAGATTCTGATGAGTTGTTGTTGAGCCCATCAGCAGCATTTTGTCTCCCCCATGATTCACGTTGAACATTACACTAGTGTTGGAAACTTTATAAGCATTGCCCTCATGTCCCGATCATGAAGCATATGTCCGGTTGAAAGATGTGACTTCCTCTAATTCATGTGCATCTGATGTAAGTTGCCGCCGTGAATTCGAGAAAGTTTGTTTTTGCTTCCTCTGGAATCATCCCAAGTCAGTCATGCATGTGCGAAGTATTCTATGGTCTGATAGACTGATCATCTACATTCTATATGTATCCCTAGCACACCAAGCACTAATTGATTTGTTCAACGAGAAGAAGTTTCTTCTTAAGAGTTAGACCTACGCAAGGACTTCGATATCCTCATTGATGGTTCCCCCTGAACTCGGTAGTGTTTCATTTTAAGACTACCAGGTGACCATGCTTGTCTAGGACAGCGTGCTCACATGCTTGTAGCAGAACCGGCTCATGTTTTGGAGCTTACTACCGTAGTTCATTCCCCCGAGAATCTCGCAACGTCGTCTCGTCGATTTGTGTTGCAAACCTTCATTTTCCTTCTAGACTCGATGAGTCTGGAATATCCTGACACCAACCATATTTGAATCTCAGCAGATATGATGGTTGGAGCATTTTCCAAGAACTATAATATTGGTCTCTCGATAACCGGTAAAGTGGATGTCGTGGCCAACACATCCAGCCGGAAGAAAGTTGGCCACCTTCCCATGAGGATTTTGTAGGATTTACCTCCGTAGTTAATCCTTACGGATTCTTGTGCTCCCGAAGTCCGATCTTTTACTTGATGTTCTATATATCAAACCATATCTATGAATGGGATACACTAGCACATCAAGGAGAACATTAGAAGCGGAGTGCTATATGTCTCTCGGTCGATCATCCAGATTTTGTTCCCTTGGCCCCGCTAAGGTGAAATCTGAGAAAGTGTTATCTTCCTTTGCATCTGCATCACCCATCACCATTCATCATGGTGGTATGTTGTGTTGCCAGGATCCTTGACACGGATATTGGTAAAACCTTGATGAATATGGAGATACTCAAGTTCTTGAGGGCAGGCGCAAGCACCAGGTTTTACTGTTGACATTAACTGGGATTTGCTTCCAGTTTCCTCGGTTATGCTATAACCTTTTCAAACAGTGAACTCACTCTCGACTGTTGAGTTCTTCCCCAGTTACCAGAATCATTCCCAACATTTGCATTTTGTTCCCAGCTTGCACCTCAGTAGTGGACTTGTCATAGGTCCCATCCATTTCCGGTGATAAGCAAAAAATCATCCATTGTGTTGTCTTCAACAAGGTAGTCCACATCATCCATTCTAGTCTGAGTATGTCATTCTTTTGAACTCCTTAAAATGATCGATTGTGATTGCCTTAGGCTGGTATAAAGAGTTTCAATGATCTCCGAATCAAAAGTAATTCTTTTTTCCACTTAAGGGAATAATTCTACGAGTCACCTTCCCCGAGGTATCACGTTACGAAATCATGGCAAATATCTCCTTGCTACTTTGAAATTCATGCTCCATCTTATTCGAGTATGGAATGGTTGCCTACCTAGTGAACCTTCGCCAACCGTTTCACTCCATCCCTTTAGGTGTATGCTTCGTGTCTCAGCTCGAGAGATGTTACTATGTCTCATTCCATGAGTTGATCTTGTGATCATTAAGATGATCCTAAGTTGCTCGAATCTCAGGATGGTCGATTCTTCTTAAATTCTCCCTTTCTACTCGTTGTCATGTTGGATGTAGTTCTCAAAGCAAGACGTCTAGATCAAGGTGATGCAATGAATCAACATCCTCGAGAAAGACATCTGGATCGTGAAGATTGTGTTAGCTTCTGTCCCTCTGTCTTCTTACCTCACGGCTTGAATCTCGGGACGAGATTCTTGTTTAGTAGGGGTGAGTTGTCACGGCCCTAGCCTTAGCCTTTGCTTGACCTTGCATGATCATCATGTCATCATGTTTAAGTTTTATGAAACTCTGAAATGGGGATGGTCAAGCCCTAGCACAAATGCAATTCAAATAGTTTCAAATAAAAATATTTTCAATGAACTCAAGATGCCTTTTAAATATGTTCATCATCTCTGGTTTAAGGTGGAAGCATCTACCCAAGATGATTTGCATTTTTGCTGGACACATTTGGGCTTTGAATTAAATCACTAGGTATTTGAATTTGGGCATTTAATCAATATAAATATTTTAAATGCTCGAATAATCCTGGAAACAATTTTGGGCAGTCGTAAATATTTCAAATAGAGCGCAAATTATATCCCAGGATTTATGGAAATGAGTTAGTATTATTACTAACTCCTAACATATCAAATAAATAGAAAACGGAAAAAGTAATAGAAGGAGAGAGAGAGTTTCCTTACCTGGCGCCACCTGGCGGCACAGCTGGCCCAGCCAGCCCACCAGGGGCACGGGCATCTTCTTCCCCGCGCCAGCGCACGAAGCATCTTGCTCCGAGCGTGCCGACGCCGCCTTGGCCACCTCCTGCTTCCTTCCCGGGCCTTCTAGCGACGCCACGGAGACGCCCCGTGGCCCCTCGCTCCTCTCCCTCACTCTCTACTCTCCCCCTCGCCCTCTGCTCCCTCTCCCGAGCACACCCAAGCGGAGCTCATCGTCGCCGACGCAATTTACCACGGCCACCGTCCATCCCGTGCCTCCCCGATGGGTCCAGAGGAACCGCCTCGACCCCCGCGTCCTCTGCACCAATCCAGGCACCCCCAGGAGCTCCGTGATGACGACCCCGAGCTCTTCTTCCTCCTCGGACCCGTGGGTCACCGCCGGTCGATTCGCGCCACCGAGGACGTCCCCAAGCCCGCTGAGCCGTTCTTCGACCTCCTTGTGAGCTCCTGCTGTTTCCGCCTCGCTCTCCCCCTCCGTTCCTGTTCCCTAGCACCGTCTTCCGATCGAGCCCAAAGCTCCCCGCCGCTGGCCATGTCTCCATCGTAGCTACGGCCGCGCAACCTGGCGTTCGAGCTCACCGTTGCACTCACCGCACTTCCGTGAGTCGAACACGACTAACCACGGCTCCTCCCTTGCTCGGCATCGCCCAAACCATTGCCGGCCGAACTCCGGCCGCCGCCCAACTCGCCGCCGCCGCCGCTACAGGACACCCCAGCTCCAGTCGCTGCCACCACTGGATGCGCGCGTGTGCCAGCAACCCATAGCCGCAAACCTCGCCCGAAACCATCGCCCGTAGCTCAATCCCGAGCGGAGTCCGCCGCGGCTTGAGGTCGCCGCTGGCCAAACTCCGGCGTGCTGACGTGTCTGCGTAATTAGTGCTAATCACCGCCAGCTAAACCACTTTTAGATGCTGACAACGGGCCCCGCAGCGGGTCAAAGCCCAAGTCAACGCGGGATTAGTGTCTGACTCACTGGCCAATGGACCCCACGGGTCAGTTTTGACCCTGTTGACCTTGCTGACGTCGTGTTGTCATCATGCTGACGCGGTAAGTGATTTTCTGGATTTTAAAATAATCCAGGAATTCCAGAAAATGACTTAAACTTCAAAAAATCATAGAAATTAAACCGTAACTCCAAATGAAATAATTTATATATGAAAAATTATTAGAAAAATTCAAGGAATCTGTTTATGGCATTTTCATGCATGTTAGAACAACTTATGGCTGCTGTTTAGGCCAATTAACATAAATAGAATTTAAACTCTCACACATGGAGTTTGATTGAACCTAGGGTTCAAACCAACTCCATTTAACATGTTGCTAGTTGCATTAGCTCAAACCACAGCATATTGACAAGTCATGATCATGCATCATATTGTGCATTGCATTGATTGTGTTTCTTTCTCTGTTGCCGGTATTTGTCCCCTCTCGATAGACGTTGTACCGACGCTGTGATCGTTGACACTGATGAAGACCCAATGATATCTTCAGAAGTGCTAGGCAAGCAAAAACCCCTTGTTCATTCCAATACAATCCCACTCTCTCGCTCCTGCTCTCTTTTACTGCATTAGGACAAGAACGATTCAACTGTTACATGTTGCGGTAGTTGAACCCCTTTCCTCTGCATGACCTGTCATTGCCACAGTAAATAGATGAAACCCACTAGCATGAGTAGGAGTTGTTTGAGCCCTGATGTGCCTACTCATTCATGCTTGTTTGTCATGCCTGCTATTGCATAGAGTCGTGTCAGGACTGGTTCATCGGTGATGAATCGGAGGTGTGTAAACATGTCCTACGATGTGTGAGCTAAGTGTGTGAACACGATTTGGTAAAGGTAGCGGTGAGAGGCCATGTAGGAGTACATGGTGGGTTGTCTCACTGAAACCGTCCTCAGGAACTGAGTTCTGTGTTTGTGACCCATGAAACAGCTACTACCACACATTGGGCCCTGAAATATGACCCCGCTCGACTTATTGACCCCTCTCGTCCTCTGTCCAGGAGTTGCAACTAGTTTCTGGTGTTTGTAGGTTATGTGTTGGCGGTCATGCGTAGCGCTGACCCTAGGGGTGGGCTATGATGCGGTAGATACACTGTGGACGGGTATGCCGGGCGCCCGTTTGGTGTCTCGGGACCCTGTACACATCGTTTGGGGCCGTTGAGGACACCCCGGCCGGATTTCCTTGCGGATGGAACCCGAATAGGCGATAAACCTGGACTAGAGACTTTTTGTGGTTAGTCAGGTCGTGGTCTACACCCACGTCAGCTTTCGCTTGAAGTCTGCCGAGCACATGTCGTGTGCAGGCGCTAAGTGGTGGAAACATGTGTGACGAAGTACACCCCTGCAGGGTATAAATGATCTATTCGAATAGCTGTGTCCGCGGTGAAGGACTTCTGGGTTGCCTATAATAGTTCATAGACAAGTGAAAGTGGATACTCTAAAACTCGCAAGATAAGTGTGAGTGCTATGGATGGCCTTCTCGTAGGGAGACGGGAGCGGATCCATAGTGGTGTATTGAATGGTGAATATGTGGACTCGTGTGCGCCACCTCAAAAGAGTTGCTTGCAGTCATAGTTCAGGTTAGCTACTATGTCAAAGCTGGCTTGCTGCAGTTAAACTCCACCACCCCTCCTTGTTGATACCGATGCATATGTAGCTAGTTTTGATGTAAGTCTTGCTAAGTACCTTTGTACTCATGTTTGCTTAATTTATGTTTTGCAGAGAGATTTCAGTCTCGCTAGTAGCTCCGCGTGGACTTCGACGTTTAGCCTGATACCTCAGCTTCGATCTTGTGCCCTCGGCAGGATCTGGTAGATAGTCAGGCTTCTCAGCCTTTTTCATTTATAGATGTCTGTACTCAGACATGTTAATCTTCCGCATGTGCTTTGGTTTGTATGCTCTGAATGTTGGGTCATGAGACCCATGTTTGTATTTCTCGCTCCTCGGAGCCTAATGAATAATACTTGAGTTGTAGAGTTATGTTGTGATGTCATGTTGTATTTACACATATCGAGCATATTGTGTCTATGATTGAAATGCTTGGTATGTGTGGGATCCGACAATCTAGTTGTTTATCCTTGGCAGCCTCTCTTATGGGGAAATGTAGTCTAGTGCTTCCATGAGCCATAGTAGTCCGCTACAGCCCGGTTCACCGGAGTCCTGTTAGCCCAGCACTACTGCTCAGGACAATTGACTGGCTGGCATGTGTTTCACTTCATTCCTGTGTCTGTCCCTTCGGGGAAATGTCACGTGGTGACATCCGGAGTCCTGCCTAGCCTACTACAGCCCGGGTTCCCGGAGTCCTGTTAGCCCAGTGCTACAGCCCGGATTCACGCGCTGCTGACCAACATGCTCGATGTGATTCATGTATGCCTGTCCCCATAGGTTAGTGCCACTTTGGGTTCACGACTAGCCATGTCGGCCCGGGTTCCCTGTCATATGGATGCTAGCGACACTATCATATACGTGAGCCAAAAGGCGCAAACGGTCCCGGGCCATGGTAAGGCGACACCCATGGGAATACCGTGCGTGAGGCAGCAAAGTGATATGACGTGTTACCGGCTAGATCGATGTGACTTAGAATCGGGGTCCTGACAATTTGGCTAGGAACGTTGATAGAATTGCTCTTGATGTTGATTCTTTGAAATTAGATCTATTCCACCTAAGCATGATATCAATGAGTCTCTAAAAGCCATGATAATTTCAATTGATGAGTGTAAGGAAAGAACCGCTAGGATGCGTGCTTCCAAAGATGCCTTTATTAAAGCGTGTTCCTCCAATTCCTATGAAAATCAAGATGAAGATCTAAAAGTTATTGATGTGTCCCCTATTAAATCTTTATTTTTTAATATTAATCTTGATGAAACTGAATATGATCTTCCTTTACCTAGACGGCGTTCTAAAAATTCGGAGTATTTAGATCTTGATGATGAAATTGATGAAAGTGGGATTGAAATAAATAAAAATCTAGATGTTGCTAAACCCACTATATTGGACTTCAAGGAATTTAATTATGAAAGTTGCTCTTTAATTGATTGTATTTCCTTGTTGCAATCTGTGCTAAATTCTCCACATGCTTATAGTCAAAATAAAGCCTTCACCGAACATATTGTTGATGCCTTGATGCAATCTTATGAAGAAAAACTTGAGTTGAAAGTTTCTATCCCTAGAAAACTCTATGATGAGTGGGAACCAACTATTAAATTAGAATTAAAGATCATGAGTTTTATGCTTTGTGTGATTTGGGTGCTAGTGTCTCTACTATTCCCAAGACTTTGTGTGATTTACTAGATTTCCGTAACTTTGATGATTCTCTCTAAACTTGCATCTTGCAGATTCCACTATTAATAAACCTATGGGAAGGATTAATGATGTACTTATTGTTGCAGATAGGAATTATGTGCACGTAGATTTCATTGTTCTTGATATAGATTGCAATCCTTCTTTCCCTATTGATATGAAGGAAGGGAAGGGAATATTAGATTTCAATTTCCATTAAAAAAGGGCATGGAACGGTTGGTGCGATTATTGATATGAAGGAAGGGAATATTAGATTTCAATTTCCATTAAAAAAGGGCATGGAACACTTTCCAAGAAATAAAATAAAATTACCATATGAAACTATCATGAGAGCCACCTATGGATTGCCTACCAAAGATGGCAATACCTAGATCTATCCTCGCTTTTATGCCTAGCTAGGGGCGTTAAACGATAGCGCTTGTTGGGAGGCAACCCAATTTTATTTTTATTCCTTGATTTTTTCTCCTGATTAGTAATAAATAAATTATTTAGCCTCTGTTTTGGTTGTGTTTTTTGTTTTTAATTAGTTTTTGTGCCAAGTAGAACCGTTGGGAAGACTTGGGGAAAGTCCTGTTGAACTTTCTGTAAAAAAACTGAAACTTTAGCGCTCACGAGAACTGCTGTTATTTTTATTTGAAGAGTGATATCTAGTTAATTCTTTTTGAAGATGATTAATATATAAATTCCTCACATCCAGCAACTTATTTTAGAATTTTTAGGGTCCCATATCTTGCTCTAGCTACAGATTACTACAGACTGTTCTGTTTTTGACAGATTCTGTTTTTCGTGTGTTGTTTGCTTATTTTGATGAATCTATGTCTAGTAAAATAGTTTATAATCCATAGAGAAGTTGGAATACATTAGGTTTAACACCAATATAAATATAGAATGAGTTCATTACAATACCTTTAAGTGGTCTTTTGTTTTCTTTCGCTAACGGAGCTCACGAGTTTTCTATTTTCAGTTTTGTGTTGTGAAGTTTTCTAGTTTTGGGTGAATTCTTTTGATGGATCATGGAACAAGGAGTGGCAAGAGCCTAAGATTGGGGATTCCCATGGCACCCTCAAGATAATCCAAGGATACCAAAAATTCAAAGCTTGGGGATGCCCCGGAAGGCATCCCCTCTTTCGTCCACTTCCATCGGTAATTTACTTGGAGCTATATTTTTATTCACCAACATGATATGTGTTTTGCTTGGAGCGTCTTGTATTATTTGTTTCTTTGTGTCTTAGTATGCCACAATAATCCTTGCTGTACACACTTTTTGAGAGAGCCATACATGAATTAAAATTTTATAGAATACTCTATGTGCTTCACTTATATCTTTTGAGCTAAGTAATTTTGCTCTATGTGCTTCACTTATATATTTTGAGCGTTATAATTTTGCTCTATGTGCTTCACTTAGATCTTTTAGAGCACGGTGGTGGATTTGTTTTAAAGAAACTATTGATCTCTCATGCTTCACTTAAATTATTTTGAGAGTCTCTTAATAGCATGGTAATTTGCTTAATAATAATATGCTTGGTATTCAAGATTTGTGTAACTTTCTTTTGAGTGTGTTGAATACTAAGAAAAGATTGAAGCATGGTAATTGTTTTGAGGTATGGAGGTGATAATATTAAAGTCATGCTAGTTGAGTATTTGTGAATTTAAAGAATACTTGTGTTAAGGTTTGTGATTCCCGTAGCATGCACGTATGGTGAACCATTATGTAACGAAGTCGGAACATGATTTGTTTATTGATTGTCTTCCTTATGAGTGGTGGTCGGGGACGAGTGATGGTCTTTTCCTACCAATCTATCCCCCTAGGAGCATGCACGTAATACTTTGCTTTGATAACTTCTAGATTTTTGCAATAAGTATATGAGTTCTTTATGACTAATGTTGAGTCCATGGATTATACGCACTCTCACCCTTCCACCTTTGCTAGCCTCTCTAATACCGCGCACTTTTCACCGGTATCATACACCTACCATATATCTTCCTCAAAACAGCCACCATACCTACCTATTATGGCATTTCCATAGCCATTCCGAGATATATTGCCATGCAACTTTCCACCATCTAGTTCATCATGACACATTCATCATTGTCATATTGCTTAGCATGATCATGTAGTTGACATAAGTATTTGTGGCAAAGCCACTGTTCATAATTTCTTCATACTTGTCACTCTTGATTCGTTGCATATCCCGGTACACCGTCGGATGCATCCATATAGAGTCATACTTTGTTTTAGAATCGAGTTGTAATCATTGAGTTGTAAATAAATAAAAGTGTGATGATCATCATTCAATAGAGCATTGTCCCAAAAAAGGATAAAGGCCAAAGAAAAAAAAGAAGGCCCAATAAAAAGAAAATAAATAAAAAGGGGCAATGCTACAATCCTTTTTTCCACACTTGTGCTTCAAAGTAGCACCATGATATAGCGAGTCTCATATATTGTGCTTCAAAGTAGCACCATGTTCTTCATATAGAGAGTCTCATATGTTGTCACTTTCATATATTAGTGGGAATTTTACATTATAGAACTTGGCTTGTATATTCCGATAATGGGCTTCCTCAAATTGCCCTAGGTCTTCATGAGCAAGCAAGTTGGATGCACACCCACTATTTTCTTTTGTTGAGCTTTCATACATTTATAGCTCTAGTGCATCCGTCGCATGGAAATCCCTACTCACTCACATTGATATCTATTTATGGGCATCTCCATAGCCCGTTGATACACCTAGTTGATGTGAGACTATCCTCCCCTCCTTTTTGTCTTCTGCACAACCACCCATCTATTCCACCTATAGTGCTATATCCATGGCTCACGCTCATGTATTGCGTGAATATTGAATTTTTTTTGAAAAAGTTAGAGTACGAAACAATTGCTTGGCTTGTCATTGGGGTTGTGCATGATTTAAATACTCTGTGTGGTGAAGATGGAGCATAGCCAGACTATATGATTTTGTAGGAATAACTTTCTTTGGCCATGTTATTTTGAGAAGACATAATTGCTTTGTTAGTATGCTTGAAGTATTATTATTTTTATGTCAATATAAACTTTTGTCTTGAATCTTTCTAATCTGAATATTCATACCACAATTAAGAAGATTTACATTGAAATTATGCCAAGTAGCACTCCGCATCAAAAATTCTCTTTTTATCATTTACCTACTCGAGGACGAGCAGGAATTAAGCTTGGGGATGCTTGATACGTCCACCGCCCCAACTTTCTGTATCCACGAGATCCCATATTGGGGCTTGTTCCAGAGCTCCGTCGGAAAGGGCCGTCATCACGGAGGGCTTCTACATCACCATAGCCTCTCCGATGAAGTGTGAGTAGTTTACCTCAGACCTTCGGGTCCATAGTTAGTAGCTAGATGGCTTCTCTCTTTTTGGATATCAATACAAAGTTCTCCCCCTCTTTTGTGGAGATCTATTCGATGTAATCTTCTTCTTTTTGCGGTGTGTTTGTTGAGATCGATGAATTGTGGGTTTATGATCAAGTCTATCTATGAATAATATTTGAATCTTCTCTGAATTCTTTTATCTTTGATTGGTTATGTTTGCAAGTGTCTTCGAATTATCCGTTTGGTTTGGCCAACTAGATTGGTAGTTCTTGCCATGGGAGAAGTGGTAACGCCAGGGTTTTCCCAGTCACGACGTTGTAAAACGACGGCCAGTGAATTGTAATACGACTCACTATAGGGCGAATTCGAGCTCGGTACCCGGGGATCCTCTAGAGTCGACCTGCAGGCATGCAAGCTTGGGGATGCTAGTTTTACTATGTCATCTACTTGTTGCAATGATCATGATTGGGGTGATTCTTCTTTTGATCTTGAAAAATTATTTAAAGCCCAAGATGAATATGAGATTGATTATAATGTTTGCAATAATATTAAAAGTGGGTTTGGAAAGGTCATGACTTTAGTTAATGTCAATCCCACTATTTTGGAAGAGTGTCAACTTTGCATACATGTGGATCCTGTTAAGAATATGTTTTGTGATACCTATGTTGTTGAATTTGCTTATGATCCTACATGTAATGAGAGAGGAAAATATGGTTTTAGAAATTTTCATGTTACTAAATTACCTCTCGTTATGTTGAGATTGCTATTGTTTCTTTCCGCTTCCTTGCATATGCTAGTTTTTTCTTGCTATGATAATTTCTTTTCCTTTAAGATGCCTATGCATAGGAAGTATGTTAGACTTAGATGTCTTTGTCACATGCTTTATGATGCTCCTTTTGTGCTTCAATTCTTGTCTTTCTTGTGAGCATCATTAAAATTACCAATGCCTAGCTATAAGGCTTTAAAGAAAAGCGCTTGTTGGGAGACAACCCAATATTTTTACTTGCTGTTATTTAATAAATAATTTATTTAGCCTCTGTTTTGGTTGTGTTTTTTGTGTTTAATTAGTGTTTGTGCCAAGTAGAACCGTTGGGAAGACTTGGGGAAAGTCTTGTTGAACTTGCTGTAAAAAACAGAAACTTTAGCGCTCACGAGAACTGCTGTCATTTTTATTTGAAGAGCTCTATTTAGTTAATTCTTTTTGCAGATGATTAATAGATAAATTCCTCACGTCCAGAAATTTATTTTAGAATTTTTGGGGTTCCAGAAGTTTCCGCTAGCTACAGATTACTACAGACTGTTTTGTTTTTGACAGATTCTGTTTTTCATGTGTTGTTTGCTTATTTTGATGAATCCATGGCTAGTAAAATAGTTTATAATCCATAGAGAAGTTGGAATACAGTAGGCTTAACACCAATATAAATAAAGAATGAGTTCATTATAGTACCTTGAAGTTTTTTTTGTTTTCTTTCGCTAACGGATCTCACGAGTTTTCTACTTTAAGTTTTGTGTTGCGAAGTTTTCAAGTTTTGGGTGAATTCTTTTGATGGATTATGGAACAAGGAGTGGAAAGAGCCTAAGCTTGGGGATGCCCATGGCACCCCCAAGATAATCCAAGGACACCAAAAAGTCAAAGCTTGGGGATGCCCCGGAAGGCATCCCCTCTTTCGTCCACTTCCATCGGTGATTTACTTGGAGCTATATTTTTATTCACCAACATGATATGTGTTTTTCTTGGAGCGACTTGTATTATTTGTGTCTTTGTGTTTTAGTATGACACAATCATACTTGCTGTACACACCTTTTGAGAGAGCCACACACGAATTAAAATTTGATAGAATACTCTATGTGCTTCACTTATATCTTTTGAGCTATGTAGTTTTGCTCTATGTGCTTCACTTATATCTTTTGAGCGTTATAATTTTGCTCTATGTGCTTCACTTAGATCTTTTAGAGCACGGTGGTGGATTTGTTTTGAAGAAACTATTGATCTCTCATGCTTCACTTAAATTATTTTGAGAGTCTCTTAATAGCATGGTAATTTGCTTAATAATAATATGCTTGGTATTCATGATTTGTGAAACTTTCTTTTGAGTGTGTTGAATACTAAGAAAAGATTGAAGCATGATAATTGTTTTGAGATATGGAGGTGATAATATTAGAGTCATGCTAGTTGAGTAGTTGTGAATTTAAAGAATACTTGTGTTAAAGTTTGTGATTCCCGTAGCATGCACGTATGGTGAACCGTTATGTGATGAAGTCGGAGCATGATTTATTTATTGATTGTCTTCCTTATGAGTGGCGGTCGGGGACGAGCAATGACCTTTTCCTACCAGTCTATCCCCCTAGGAGCATGCGCGTAATACTTTGCTTTGATAACTTCTAGATTTTTGCAATAAGTATATGAGTTCTTTATGACTAATGTTGAGTCCATGGATTATACGCACTCTCACCCTTCCACCTTTGCTAGCCTCTCTAATACCGCACACCTTTCGCCGGTATCATACACCCACCATATACCTTCCTCAAAACAGCCACTATACCTACATATCATGGCATTTCCATAGCCATTCCGAGATATATTGCCATGCAACTTTCCACTGTTCCGTTTATCATGACACATTCATCATTTTCATATTGCATATCCCGGTACACCGCCGGAGGCATTCATATAGAGTCATATTTTGTTCTAAGTATCGAGTTGTAATTGTTGAGTTGTAAGAAAAATAAAAGTGTGATGATCATCATTTTTAGAGCATTGTCCCAAGTGAGGAAAGAATGATGGAGACTATGATTCCCCCATAAGTCGGGATGAGACTCCGGACCAAAAAATAAATAAAAGAGGCCAAAGAGGCCCAAATAAAAAGAGAAAGAAAAGAGGCCATAAAAAGAGAAAAGGCCCAAATAAAAAAATGAGAGAAATAGAGAGAAGGGACAATGTTACTATCCTTTTACCACACTTGTGCTTCAAAGTAGCACCATGATCTTCATAGTAGAGAGTCTCTCATGTTATCACTTTCATATACTAGTGGGAATCTTTCATTATAGAACTTGGCTTGTATATTCCGATGATGGGCTTCCTCAAATTGCCCTAGGCCTTCATGAGCAAGCAAGTTGGATGCACACCCACTTAGTTTCTTTTTGAGCTTTCATATACTTATAGCTCTAGTGCATCCGTAGCATGGCAATCCCTACTCACTCACATTGATATCTATTGATGGGCATCTCCATAGCCCATTGATACGCCTAGTTGATGTGATACTATCTTATCCTTTTTGTCTTCTCCACAACCACCATTCTATTCCACCTATAGTGCTATATCCATGGCTCATGCTCATGTATTGCGTGAAAATTGAAAAAGTTTGAAAAAGTTAGAGTATGAAACAATTGCTTGGCTTGTCATCGGGGTTGTGCATGATTTAAATAGTTTGTGTGGTGAAGATAGAGCATAGCCAGACTATATGATTTTGTAGGGATAACTTTCTTTGGCCATGATATTTTGAGAAGATATAATTGCTTTGTTAGTATGCTTGAAGTATTATTATTTTTATGTCAGTATAAACTTTTGTCTTGAATCTTTCGAATCTGAATATTCATATCACAATTAACAAGATTTGCATTGAAATTATGCCAAGTAGCACTCCGCATCAAAAATTCTCTTTTTATCATTTACCTACTCGAGGACGAGCAGGAATTAAGCTTGGGGATGCCTGATACGTCTCCAACGTATCTATAATTTTTGATTGCTCCATGCTATATTATCTACTGTTTTGGACTATATTGGGCTTTATTTTCCACTTTTATATTATTTTTGGGACTAACCTATTAACCGGAGGCCCAGCCCAGAATTGCTGTTTTTTTTCCTATTTCAGTATTTCGGAGAAACAGAATATCAAACGGAGTCCAAACGGAATAAAACCTTCGGGAACATGATTTTCTCACCGAACGTGATCCAGGAGACTTGGACCCTACTCCAAGGAGTCAAAGAGGCGGTCACGAGGGTGGGGGGCGCCCCCCCCTAGGGCGCGCCCCCTGCCTTGTGGGCCCCTCAGTGCTCCACCGACGTACTCCTTCCTCCTATATATACCTACGTACCCCCAAACGATCAGAACAGGAGCCAAAAACCTAATTCCACCGCCCCAACTTTCTGTATCCACGAGATCCCATATTGGGGCTTGTTCCAGAGCTCCGTCGGAAAGGGCCGTCATCACGGAGGGCTTCTACATCACCATAGCCTCTCCGATGAAGTGTGAGTAGTTTACCTCAGACCTTCGGGTCCATAGTTAGTAGCTAGATGGCTTCTCTCTTTTTGGATATCAATACAAAGTTCTCCCCCTCTTTTGTGGAGATCTATTCGATGTAATCTTCTTCTTTTTGCGGTGTGTTTGTTGAGATCGATGAATTGTGGGTTTATGATCAAGTCTATCTATGAATAATATTTGAATCTTCTCTGAATTCTTTTATCTTTGATTGGTTATGTTTGCAAGTGTCTTCGAATTATCCGTTTGGTTTGGCCAACTAGATTGGTAGTTCTTGCCATGGGAGAAGTGCTTAGCTTTGGGTTCGATCTTGCGGTGTCCTTTCCCAGTGACAGAAGGGGCAGCAAGGCACATATTGCATCGTTGTCATCGAGCATAACAAGATGGGGTTTATTTCATATTGCATGAATTTATCTCTCTACATCATGTCATCTTGCTTAAAGCATTACTCTGTTTTTAACTTAATACTCTAGATGCATGCTGGATAGCGGTCGTTGAGTGGAGTAATAGTAGTAGATGCAGAATCGTTTCGGTCTACTTGTCACGGACGTGATGCCTATATACATGGTCATGCCTAGATATTCTCATAACTATGCTCAATTCTGTCAATTGCTCAACAGTAATTTGTTCACCCACCGTGGAATACTTATGCTCTTGAGAGAAGCCACTTGTGAAACTTATGGCCCCCGGGTCTATTCTCATCATATTAATCTCCATCACTTTAATCTTGCTTTGGTTTTTTTACTTTGCCTTTTACTTTTCACTTTGCATCTCTATATCAAAAATACCAAAAATATTATATCTATCAGATCTCACTCTATTAAGTGACTGTGAAGGGATTGACAACCCCTAATCGCGTTGGTTGCGAGTAGCTATCGTTTTTTGCAGGTACGAGGGACTTGAGCGTGGGCTCCTACTGGATTGATACCTTGGTTCTCAAAAACTGAGGGAAATACTTACGCTACTCTGTTGCATCATCCCCTCCTCTTCGGGGAAATCCAACGCAAGCTCAAGAGGTATCACAGGGCAGAGGGAAATGATCTTTCGGGCAGGTCCGGTTGATATGCTTGAAGTGGATGCACATGTGAAGTGAATCGTCTTTCTTGGGGACCATGACAACATTGGTGATTCACTCAGAGTGGTATATCTCGCGGATGAACTCAGCTACCAGAAGCCGAGCCACCTCCTCACCAATTGCCTTCCTCTTCTCCACGGCAGACCGACGGAGATGCTCTTTAACAAGTTTTGCTTTCGGGTCGACTCGCAAACAGTGCTCAGCCAGTCCCCTGGGTACACCTGGCATGTCAGAAGGCTTCAATGCAAAGATGTCCCAGTTCTCACGGAGGAACTGGATGAGTGTTTCTTCCTATTTGCTGTCGAGTGTTGTTGAGATATGACTCGGAGCAGCATTAGGATCGGTCGGGTGAATATGAACTTGCTTTGTTTCACCAGACGGCTGAAATGCAGATTCTGAAGCAGGCTTCTTGGCACATAGCAAATCTCTCGGATCTGCATTCTTCTGGTATTCTTGCATTTCCACTACTGCTATCTATTCATCGGCAATCTTTGAGCCCTTCTAGAAACACTAGTCCAGTCTCTGCCGATTACCAGTGATCACACCCTTGGGACCAGGCATCTTCAGCTTGAGGTATACGTAACATGGTCGAGCCATGAAGCGGGCATATGCAGGCCTGCCCAGAATAGCATGATAAGCACTGTGAAAATCCACAACTTCAAATGTCAACTTTTCCTTGCGATAATTCTTTGAATCGCCGAAAACCACATCAAGAGTGATCCGCCCGAGTGAATCGGCTTTTTTCTCGGGGATGACACCGTGGAAGCGCATATTGCTTTCACTGAGCTTGGACATCGGGATGCCCATCTCTCGGAGATTCTCAGCATACAAAATGTCCAGGCCACTTCCACCATCCATCAGGACTTTGGTCAACCGAGTGCCTCCAACGACCGGGTCGACCACCAACTCTTGCCGCCTTGGGGTAGCAACGCGTGCCGGGTGGTCAGATTGGTCAAGTGTAATGGGAGTCTTAGACCACTTCAAATATGTAGGCATTGCTGGGGCAACCATGTTTACTTCTCTGTTAATGACTTTCAGTCGACTTTTGCTCTCAACGTCAGCAAAAATCACCAAAGTGGCATTGATGTTGGGGAAACCATCATCCTCCTCTTTGTCTTCATCCTTATCAGATTCCTTCTCTTTCTCACTGGGCTGGCCGTCTCGAAACTGCTGGATAAGGAGTCGACACTGTCGAGTGGTATGCTTGGGATAAATTAGGTTCCCCTCTTCATCCTTCTTGGTGTGTATATGGCACGGCAAATCTAACACATCATTCCCTGCTGAGTCTTTCACCTTTTTGGGGACCCATGGCCCTTTAGGTTTTCCCTTAAATTTTCCCTAGGTCACCACTTGGTTTCACCAGGAGCGGAGAGTTTGGCTTTGCGCTTCTGTTTCCGATTGGAATTACCCCCCTCCAGTGTCTTGGGCGACTGGTTTGTTCTTGCCACTCCGGAGTCGGTCTTATTCCTCACTGTTAGCATACCGAGTGGCTATTTCCATCATTTGGGTTAGGGTCATATCTCCTGTCCGACCGAATTTCAGGTTAAGCTCTCTGTACCGAACGCCCTCCTTGAAAGTACAAACTGCTTGGTGTGGTGACACGTTTTCCACTGTGTGGTGCAAAGTGGTCCATCTCTAGATCTAATCCCTCTAAGTTTCATTCGATTTCTCAACACAATGTTGCAATTCTGTCAGCCCTGCAGGTCGCTTGCAGGTGCCCACAAACGTCCTAACAAACACTCGGGCCAACTCTTCCCAACTGACTATGCTGCCAGGAGCCAACTAATTCAGCTAAGCCCTGGCTGACCCTTCCAACATCAAAGGAAGATGTTTCATGGCTACCTCATCATTACCACCACAAATCTGTACAGCCACTCGGTAATCCTCTAGGCAAGTGTCAGGTTTGGATTCATCGGTAAACTTACTTACCCCAGTCACCAACCTGAAGTTGGGAGGGATTTCCGCGGCCCTGATAGCACTGCTGAAACACTCAAGTACTGATACATGTACTCGGCTGCTCGTTGGTCGATCTCTGTCTTGTCCTTCTCTGTGAGCTCTGTTCTAGTCGACCAGACCTTGTACCAAAATCGACCTTGCATCAAATCCGGGTTCTCTGGGGTCGACTGGATGTCTTCGCTCGTCACCATATGGATACCTGTCATCGGGTCGCCGGGGTGCGTATGATCCGCCCCTTGGAGGGGGTGTGAGCACTCGACGGCGGTCTTCACGGACGAAGCGATGATCATATTGCTCGCGGTTCCGACCCATGTACTTCTCTTGTCGGTGCCCACGTCCCTCATGCCGTAGAGGTGATCTTGGGTTGTGGGCCGACTGGACGGTGTCCGCCACCACGGATCTGCTATGGATCCTGTTGTGGGACTGGGAAACTGTTGTGTTCTGCTCTCCCGCTGCTTGGAGCAACACCCAAATCTACATCAAACCCCTTCCAGCCTCAGACTGGGACAGCTGGATCGACTCTGCTATGCGGGCCCCAGCAATAAGATTCTGAATTAGAGTGCGGTATACCTGAGGTTCGGGTGAGAACAATTGCCGCTGTCGTCGACTGGATTCTGGAATCAGACGCCGAGCGCGTTCGTTGAGTGAATGCTGAAGGTTCTCCAGTCACGCGCGCTTAGCCAACATGGTCAGGTGCGCAGCCTCCAAGGCTCGAGCCTCAGAGGTTTCCTCGATGATGGGAATGTGGAGTGCCTCCGTATTGCAATGATGCAACTCTTCCCTCTGCTGCGAAGTGAGGGCTTGAGGATGATATTCTTCGTGAACATGCGACGAATCACCGCCACCATCGCCGCCATCGCTATGGCGGAAACCAGGCGGGCTGCATGGTGTGTCGACCATCAGGACTTCTGCTCCAGGGTCGCTGTTGTCACACTCGGATAGGGTCTCGACAGAGCCAGTCGATAGGTCAAACAGCCCGTAGAGAGATTCGTCGGGCTCGATTGCCGCGACTTGAGCGATGGTCAATTGACGAGCCACCGCGTGCTTGATCCACTGCTGAAGCCGCGATCGACCAGATTGCCTGCGATGGTGAGCAGCGGGAAGCGAAAATGTTGCGGGAGCCTGCCAATACGGGGTCGACGGCTTCCGCAGAAGGACGCTGCGGACGCATGCGCGGAAGTGTGTCGCCCCGCGGATAGGGAGCCTCTCGATGTCGAGAGGAGCCTCTTGGAGCCAGGCGGAGTCATCGACGATGAAAACGAGCGCGCTGAGACGGATCTCGCGGTCCTCAGCCAGACCACCACCGGAAACCATGATGATGGGAATCGGAAAAATTGCAACCTCACCGGAAGTCTCTAAGACACCCGCCCCACGGTGGGCGCCAACTGTCGTGGTTCTGAGTCTGACAGTAGAATGGGGGGTACGTAGGAGGAGGCAAGATCCTAGCTACGGTGAGGTTGTGCGTGCAAGATTTACAAGTTCAGGCCCTTCCAGGAGGAAGTAAAAGCCCTACGTCTCGGTGCCCTGAGGCGATCGACTGGATTATGCGTGAAATTACAGGGGGTGTGAACCCTTGTCTCAGTTGAGGGGTGGCTTATATAGAGTGCGCCAGGACCCTAGCCAATCCGTGTTACAAGGAGTTCAATGTACATTAAGGTGGGACGTTACTGGTAACGCTAGCAATAAAGACATATAAATGATCATTAACGCTACGGAGTGAACGCCCGACCGTTGCCATCCTGTGTGACTTTTCCGAGTGGTTTCTTGTACAGTCGAATGATGATATACTGGTTGAATGGAATTGGGTTATCCGAGTGGAGTTGTTGGTCGAGTGGGTTGCACTCTGAGGTGATTCCAGTCAGTGGATGCTGCTGTGCTTTGAATGTTGTTGATCTTAGGGTAGTGTCCTTGGGAATGGCGTCTAGGTCAGGCCTATTACCCTACCCTAGGTACATGTCATCGTCAGGAAGTATATGGATCATGTGTCTGAGAAGAAGTCAAGGATTCGTCACAAGGAGGTCATGCGTCAGCTTGGTGCTACAGTCAATAGTGGGCCTGAGGGTAACATCACTGATGAGGAGGGGTGGATTTCTCAGCACTGCCCCTAGATGGATTCAGAGTTTGAGCATCCCACTACCGATGATGGAGATGCTGGCGACCACGCGGGGATGTGATGATGGAGATCTTCAGCGTTCCTATCACATGTGATCGTAGCAGCACTCTTTGTCCTTTTGGTGTCTCAATGCCAAAGGGGGAGAGAGTTTAGGGATTTGCCGAGTTGCAAGTGTGTTTTTCTGTGTCTTTCAATGGGGGTCTGATACGTATCCAACGTATCTATAATTTTTTATTGTTCCATGTTGTTTTATAATCAATCTTGGATGTTTTATAATCATTTTATATCATTTTTGGTACTAACCTATTGACATAGTGCCAAGTGCCAATTGCTATTTTTCCATGTTCTTTACATCGCAGGAAATCAATATTAAACGGAGTCCAAATGCCATGAAACTTTACGGAGATCTTTTATGGACCATAAGGAAGATGTTGGGCCCTGGTTGCACCTGGGGGGGGGGTCCCGAGGAGGGGACAACCCACCAGGGCGCGCCAGGAGGCCCAGGCACGCCCTAGTGGGTTATGCCCACCTCAGGTGCCCCCGGACCACCTCTTTGCTCTATAAATACCCCAAAAATCCCAAAACCCTTGGGGAGTCAACGAAATATTCATCCAGCCACCGCAGAGTCCAGAACCACCCTATCCAATCTAGACACCATCACGGAGGGGTTCACCACTTCCATTGGTGCCTCTCTGATGATGCGTGAGTAGTTCTTTATAGACCTTCGGGTCCGTAGTTAGTAGCTAGATGACTTCATCTCTCTCTCTTGATTCTCAATACAATGGTCCATATGATGTAACTCTTTTGCGGTGTGTTTGTTGGGATCGATGAACTTTGAGTTTATGATCAGATCTATCTTTTTTTATCCATGAAAGTATTTGACTTTCTTTGATCTATTTTATGAATGATCTCTTATAGCCTCGTATTTCTTCTCCGATATTTGAGTTTTTTTGGCCAACTTGATCTATTTATCTTGCAATGGGAAGAGGTGCCCGGTACTGGGTTTGATCTTACGGTGCTTGATCCCAGTGACAGAAAGGGAACCAACACGTATGTATCATTGCTACAAAGGATAAAGAGATGTGATCTATATCTACAGCCATAGATAAACGGATCTCGTCTACATCATGTCATCGTTCTTATTGCATTACCCCGTTTTTCCATGAACTTAGTACACTGGATGCATGCTGGATAGCCGTCGATGTGTGGAGTAATAGTAGTAAATGCAGGCAGGAGTCGGTCTACTAATCTTGGACGTGATGCCTATGTAATGATCATTGCCTGGGTATCACCATAATTATTTGAGGTTCTATCAATTGCCTAACAGTAATTTGTTTACCAACCATTTGCTATTTTTCTCGAGAGAGCCCACTAGTGAAACCTACAGCCCCGGGTCTTCTTTCTCATATATTTGCCTTTTCGATCTATTTTTCTCTTGCTTTTATTTTCAGATCTATTAAACCAAAAATACAAAAATACTTTGTTGCACTTTATTTTATTTGGGATCTATTATTTCAATCTATCACAACTTTCTCCCGTCCTCGTGCCATTTCTAGCGCCGTTACCCGAACGGGATTGACAACCCCTTTAACACGTTGAGTTTCGAGTGGTTGTTATTTGTGTGCAGGGGCTGTTTACGTTGTGTTGCTTGGTTCTCCTACTGGTTCCATAACCTTGGTTGCGTATCTGAGGGAAATACCTACCGCCGCTATGCTGCATCATCCCTTCCTCTTTGGGGAAAAACCAATGTAGCTTCAAGCAACATCAAAAGTTATTTCTGGCGCCGTTGCCGGGGAGGATCAAGTCAAGATAGTCTCCCAGCCACGCACCATTTCTGGCGCTGTGGCCAGGGAGGATCAAGTCAAGATAGTCTCCCGGCCACGCACCAATTCTGGCGCCGTTGCCGAGGAGGATCTTCATCATAACCATGTTCCTAATCACAAATCTCATCTCCTCATGATTTACATTATTTGCCATTTGCCTCTCATTTTCCTCTCCCCCGCTTCACAAAAATTTACCGTTTTATTTGCCTCTCTTTTTTCCGTTCGCCGTTTTCTTGCCGAATCTGTTTTTGTGTCCTTTCTTGTTTGCGAAATCATGATACCTCAAAGAAAATATTATGATGTTCCTTACCCAAATATTTTGCTTGAAATTGAGAAAAGTACAAAGGAATATATGACTACACAATCTGAGCATAATAAGTATTTTACTGAAGAACTTAACGAGCACTCTGTTGTGCTTGATGATATTACAAAATAGCTTGATCATATCAGTAGAGAAGTTTGCAATCTCCAATCTAAGTATTCTTTTGCCAAAATTTTGCTAGGAAAAATATCTGATGCACAAGCTACCTTAGTAAATCAAATGGCCGCTAAACCAATCTCACTAGAGGATAAAAGTGATCAAGATCTTAAAATGATTGGTGTTTCTTCTATTGATTCCTTGTTTAGTAAAGTTAATGTCGATGAAAAAGGGATTGGAGAAGAGTCAACTTTAGGTAGAAGGCGTCCCAATATTTTGGAGGGTGAAAATCTTGTTGGAAAATTGATGAAAGTGGGTTTGGAGAGGTCAAAACTATAGCTAGTGATGCACCCACTATTTTGTATTACAAATACTTTAGTTATGATAGTTTCTCTTTGATTGATTGTATTTATTTGTTGCAATCCATGATAAATTCACCCCATGCTTATGAACAAAACAAAGCTTTTACTAAACATATTGTTGATGCTATGATGAAAGCTCTTGAAGAGAAATTGGAATTGGAAGTTTCAATTCCTTGAAAATTGCATGATGAGTGGGAACCTACTATCAACGTAAGTATTAAAAATTATGAGTGTTTTGCTTTGTGTGACTTGGGTGCTAGTGTTTCTACAATTCCGAAATCTTTATGTGATGTGCTTGGTCTTACCAATCTTGAAGAATGTTCTTTGAATTTGCACTTTGCGGATTCTACTATTAAAAAGCCTATGGGAAGAATTAATGATGTTCTTATTCTTGCAAATAGAAATTATGCGCCCATAGATTTTATTGTTCTTGATATTGATTGCAATCTGTCTTGTCTAATTATTCTTGGTATATCGTTTTTACGCACTATCAGTGCCGTGATTGATATGAAAGAAGGAAATATTAAGTTCCAATTTCCTTTGAGGAAGGGTATGGAACACTTTCCTAGAACTAGAATTAAGCCACCTTATGAACCAATCATGAGGGCATCTTATGGATCTCGAACCAAAGATGACAAAACTTAGATCCTTGCTTTATGCCTAGCTAAGGGCGTAAAACTATAACACTTGTTGGGAGGGAACCCAATGAATAAAATTTATTTTTGCTTTTTGATTCCTTTTTTGAGATTTAGCACAATTATGCTACTGTTATGATTGTGTTTTTTGTGTTTTAATTAGTGTTTGTGCCAAGTAAAGCCTTTAGGATCTTCTTGGGCAACAGTTGTTTGATCTTGCTGAAAAACAGAAAGTTTTGCGCTCACAAAAATAATTTTCATTTCCTACCAGAGAGCGATAAAATACTCATTCTAATTGCGGTATATCAACATAAAAATTTCTCAGGACGCCCTAATCTTTCAGAGTTTTTTGAGATACAGAAGTATTCGAAATAGTCAGATTGCTACAGACTGTTCTGTTTTGACAGATTCTGTTTTCTTTGTGTTGTGTGCTTATTTTGGTGGCTCTATGGTTTTCTTTGATGAGTTTTTGCCATATAAAAGTTGGAATACAGTAGATATAATACAAAAAAAATATGAATTGGTTCGATTCAGCACTTATAGTAGTGATTTATTATTCTTATACTAACGGATCTCACGAAGGCTTTGTTGAGTTTTGTGTGATTGAAGTTTTCAAGTTTTGGGTTATCTTACGATGGATGAAGGAAGGATGTAAGAGCCTAAGGTTGGGGATGCCCCGGCATCCCAATCTATTATCCAAAAATGAGCAACCAACTAAGCTTGGGGATGCCCCCGAGTGGCATCCCCGCTTTCTTCCAACAACTATCAGTATTTTACTCGAGACTATATTTTTATTCATCACATGATATGTGTTTTGCTTGGAGCACCTTTTATGATATGTGTCTTTGCTTATTTTATTTTGTGTTTTAAGTCATCAATCCTTGCTGGACACACCTATTTGAGAGAACCAAAATTATATCTTGACTTGTTAGAATTGCTCTCTATGCTTAACTTCAATTCTTTATGAGCAATGGACTTGCTCTAGTGCTTCACTTATATCTTTTGAGCACGGCGTGCTTTGTTATTTTTGAAGAAATGCGTTCTTGCTTTACTTAGATTTATTTGAGAGTTAGTAAAAATTTTAAGAAATTCTCTCTTTCTTCACTTAAATTATTTAGAGAGAAAGAAAATTTGTTATGCTCATGATCTTCACTTATATTTGTTTGAGCTTATGAAAAGCAACACATGAAAATTAGTCCCAAAGTGATAGATATCCAAGAAGGATAAATAAGAAAAAATAAGAAGAAAAAAATGTCATGAAGATCATTGGACAAAATAAACTTGATTCTTAGTAATAGTTTTGAGATATGATGATGTGATATGTGAGTCATCTTGATGAGTAACTATGCTTTAGTAAGAATATTGGTGTTAAGGTTTGTGATTCCCTATGCATGAACGAAAGTCAATAATCATGCAATGAAATTATATCCTACTTGTGGTGCATTATTCGGTGTTAATTATGCATAATACTTGCTTATGAGATTATTCATTTCTTGGTTGGTTGCTTCCCAATCTTTTGCTAGCCTTCTCTTCTGTGTGTTTGTTTCGCTCGCGGAGCGGTGAGGGGTGGCTAATATTTTCCATGCTAGATGTGTTATTATCAAGATGAGTGTTTATTCACTTGTCATTGCATGCGAGTAAGGCAAAGGTATTAGGGATTCCCAGTCCTGAAATGCAAAAACAAATGAATTTACTTTTTGTTGTCAAATAATAAATTCCTTGGAAAGTGTTGGTATGGAGGGCACCCGTGGATACGGTAAGCCATGGAAAGTGAAAGTATGGTGGGAAAAGGAATAAACTTTATTTTCTGTTTGGGAACCGCCTATGATATATCTATGCATGGAAAGTATTGGGAACTCTAAGTCGTTTTCGTTGGTGGGATGGATACACCACCCAAATTTTTTTTATCTCTAAGTTTTTCGCTTTGAGCTCTGGCACCTCTACAAATCCCTACTTCCCTCTGCGAAGGGCCTATCTTTTACTTCATGCAATTTTTATTTTGAGTCTCTATGTTCTCTTGCAAAAGCACCAACTAGGAGGCAATATGATCATGCTTAAGTATTGGGTGTAGTTAATATTCGAGTGTGTTTCATGAATGGATCAATGTTTGAGCATGATGGGCTAGGGATAACTTATTTTAGCATTGATATTTTGAAATACATGGTTGCTTGTTGATATGCTTGAGTATCTAAATTATTATGTCAAAACTAGACTATTGCTTTGAATCACATAAAAGTCCAAATGTCCATGCTATAAAGAATATAATATGATATGACATGATGAACAACACTCCACATCAAAAATTCTGTTTTTATCACTTACCTAGTCGAGGACGAGTAGGAGTTAAGCTTGGGGATGCTGATACGTCTCCAACGTATCCATAATTTTTGATTGTTCCATGTTGTTTTATTATCAATCTTGGATGTTGTATAATCATTTTATAGTCATTTTATATCACTTTTGGTATTAACCTATTGACATAGTGCCAAGTGCTAGTTGCTGTTTTTTTTCCATATTTTTTACATCACAGAAAATACATATCAAACGGAGTCCAAATGCCACAATACTTTACGGAGATTTTTGATGGACCAGAAGGAAGATGTTGGGCCCTGGTTGCACCTGGGGGGAGTCCCGAGGAGGGGACAACCCACCAGGGCGCGCCAAGAGGCCCAGGCATGCCCTGGTGGGTTGTGCCCACCTCGGGTGCCCCCCGGACCGCCTCTTTGCTCTATAAATACCCCAAAAATCCCAGGACCCTAGGGGAATCAATGAAATATTCATCCAGCCGCCACAGAGTCCAGAACCACCAGGTCCAATCTAGACACCATCACGGAGGGGTTCACCACTTCCATTGGTGCCTCTTCGATGATGCGTGAGTAGTTCTTTGTAGACCTCTGGGTCCGTAGTTAGTAGCTAGTTGGCTTCATCTCTCTCTCTCTCTCTTGATTCTCAATACAATGGTCTCTTGGAGATCCATATGATGTAACTCTTTTGCGTGTGTTTGTTGGGATCGATGATTTTGAGTTTATAATCAGATCTATATTTTTATATCCATGAAAGTATTTGAGTTTCTTTGATGTCTTTTATGCATGATCTCTTATAGCATCGTATTTCTTCTCCAATATTTGGGTTTTGTTTGGCCAACTTGATCTATTTATCTTGCAATGGGAAGAGGTGCCCGGTACTGGTTCGATCTTACGGTGCTTGATCCCAGTGACAGAAAGGGAACCGACACGTATCTATCGTTGCTACTAAGGATAAAAAGATGGGATCTATATCTACCGCCATAGATAAAGGATCTCATCTACATCATGTCATCGTTCTTATTGCATTACTCTGTTTTTCCATGAACTTAATACACTAGATGCATGCTGGATAGTGGTCGATGTGTGGAGTAATAGTAGTAGATGTAGGCAGGAGTCGGTCTACTAATCTTGGATGTGATGCCTATGTAATGATCATTGCGTGGATATCATCATAAATGTTTGAGGTTCTATCAATTGCCCAACAGTAATTTGTTTACCCACCATTTGCTATTTTTCTCGAGAGAAGCCACTAGTGAAACCTACGGCCCCGGGTCTTCTTATATATTTGCCTTTGCGATCTATTTTCCTCTTGCTTTTATTTTCAGATCTATTAAACCAAAAATACAAAAATACTTTGCTGCACTTTATTTTATTTGCGATCTATTATTTCAATCTATCACAACTTTCTCCCGTCCTCGTGCCATTTCTGGTGCCGTTATCTGAAATGGATTGGTAACCCCTTTAACACGTCGGGTTGTGATTGGTTGTTATTTGTGTGGAGGGGTTGTTTACATTGTGTTATTTGGTTCTCCTACTGGTTCGATAACCTTGGTTTCATATCTGAGGGAAATACCTATAGCCCCTGTGCTGCATCATCCCTTCCTCTTTGGGAAAAACCGACGTAGCTTGAAGCAACATCAGGGTCATGCATGAACAAACAAGGATCATGTTATAATGCTACCTATGTTCTAAGCAAAATAAGAAGTATAAAGGATGAACATCACATGCAATCAAAATATGTGAAATGATATGGCCATCATCATCTTTGTGCTTTTGATCTCCATCTCCAAAGCATCCTCATAATCTCCATCGTCACCGGCTCGACACCTTGATCACCATCGTAGCGTCGTTGCGTCGAGGTCATCACGCTAACTATTGCTACTACAACTATCGCTAACGCATAGTGATAAAGTAAAGCAATTACATGGTGCTTGCACTTCATACAATAAAGAGACAACCCTAAGGTTCCTGTCAGTTTTTGATACTACAAAACATGATCATCACATACATCAACATATATCACATCATATCTTGACCATATCACATCACAACATGCCCTGCCAAAACAAGCTAGACGTCCTCTACTTTGTTGTTACAAGTTTTACATGGCTGCTACGGGCTTCTAGCAAGAACCGTTATTACCTATGCATAAAACCACAATGGTGATTCATCAAGTTTGCTGTTTTCACCTTCTTCAAGGACCGGTCGTAATCAAATTTGATTCAACTAAAGTAGGAGAAACAGACACCCGCCAGCCACCTTTATGCAAAACTAGTTGCATGTCAGTCGGTGGAACCGGTCTCATGTGCTTGGACATGTGAGGTTGATTTGGTCCGCCTCATCGCACAATACCACCGAATCAAAATAAGACGTTGGTGGTAAGAAGTATGACTATCATGCATATCATCTATGCATCAACCTGGCTCTGATGCCACTGTTGGGAATCGTCACATGGAAAACAAAAAATTGTAAGCACATGCAATGATCTATCCATGGAGGTGCATAGCAATGAGCGGGAGAGTGTGTCTACGTACCCTCATAGACCATAAGCGGAAGCGTTTCTCAACGCGGTTGATGTAGTCGAACTTCTTCGCGCTTCAATCGATCAAGTACCGAACGCACGGCACCTCCGTGTTCTGCACACGTTCAGCTCGGTGACGTCCCTCGCCTTCTTGATCCAGCAAGACATCGAGGTAGTAGATGAGTTCTGTCAGCACGACAACATGGTGACGGTGATGGTGAAGTGATCGTCGCAAGGTTTCGCCTAAGCACTACGAAAATATGACCGGGGGGTGTAAACCGTGGAGGGGGCGCCACACACGGCTAAACAATTGTCTGTTCTGTGCTAGGGCGCCCCACATATATATAGGTGGGAGGGAGAGGGGAGGCAGCCATGAGGCACCCCAAGTAGGCCGAATCCTACTTTGGGTCCTCCCAAGTGGCGCGCCCCCCTTGCCTTATTTGTCGGAGGGGGGAGGAAAGAGGGGCAGGGGAAAGGAAGGGGGAATCCTATTCCCTCTCTTTCCTTTCCTCCATCCCATTTCCTTCTCCACCTTGGCCGGCCCATATGGGGGGTGCACCAGCCCCTTGTGGCTGGTGCATTTCCCCTCTTGGGCCATTAGGCCCATATCTTTTGCCCGGGGTGCCCGGAACCCCTTCCGGTGACCCGATAAGTACCCGGTAACCCCCGAAACACTTTCGGTGTCTGAATACTATCGTCCAATACATTAATCTTTACCTCTCGACCATTTCGAGACTCCTCGTCATGTCCGTGATCTCATCCGGGACTCCGAACAACATTCGATCACCAAATCACATAACTCATATAATATTATATCGTCATCAAATTTTAAGCGCGCGGACTCTACGGGTTCGAGAACTATGTAGACATGAACGAGACACCTCTCCGGTCAATAACCAATAGTGGAACCTGGATGCCCATATTGGCTCCTACATATTCTATGAAGATCTTTACCAGTCGAACCATTATGACAACATACGTAATTCCCTTTGTCCATCGGTATGTTACTTGCTCGAGATTCAATCGTTGGTATCTTCATACCTAGTTCAATCTCATTACCAGCAAGTCTATTTACTCGTTCTGTAATACATCACCTTGTGACTAACTCCTTAGTCATTTGCTTTCAAGCTTATGATGTGTATTACCGAGAGGGCCCAGAGATACCTCTCCGATACTCGGAGTGACAAATCCTAATGTTGATGTATGCCAACTCAACAAACACCTTCGGAGATACATGTAGAGCATCTTTATGATCATCCAGCTACGTTGTGACATTTGATAGCACACAAGGTATTCCTCCGGTATCCGGGAGTTGCATAATCTCATAGTCGAAGGAATATGTATTTGACATGAAGAAAGCAATAGCAATAAAACTGAATGATCATTATGGTAAGCTAACGGATGGGTCTTGTCCATCACATCATTCTCCTAATGATGTGATCCCGTTATCAAATACAACACATGTCTATGGTTAGGAAACCTTAACCATCTTTGATCAACGAGCTAGTCTAGTAGAGGCTTACTAGAGACATGGTATTTGTTTATGTATTCACACATGTATTTAGGTTTCTGATCAATACAATTCTAGCATGAATAGTAAACCTTTATCATGAATAAGGAAATATAAAATAACAACTTTATTATTGCCTCTAGGGCATATTTCCTTCAGTCTCCCACTTGCACTAGAGTCAATAATCTAGTTCACATCACCATGTGATTAACACCCGTAGTTCACATCTACATGTGACTAACACCCAGAGAGTTTACTAGAGTCAATAATCTATTTGACATCGCCATGTGATTAACACCGAAAGAGTACTAAGGTATGATCATGTTTTGCTTGTGAGAGAGGTTTAGTCAATGATTCTGCCACATTCAGATCCGTGTGTATTTTCCAAGTTTCTATGTCTACAATGCTCTGCATGGAGCTACTCTAGATAATTGCTCCCACTTTCAATACATATCCAGATTGAGACTCAGAGTCATCTGAATCGCTGTTAAAGCTTGCATTGACGTAACCCTTTACGACAAAGTCTTTATCACCTCCATAACCGAGAATTATTTCCTTATTCCTCTTAGGTAACTAAGGATAATTTTGACCATTGTCCTGTGATCTACTCCTGGATCACTATTTTACCCCCTTGCCAAACTCATGGCAAGGTACACAATAGGTCTGGTACATAGTATGTCATACTTTATAGAACCTATGGCTGAGGCATAGGCAATGACTTTCATTCTCTCTCTATCTTCTACCATGGTCGGGTTTTGAGTCTTACTCAACTTCACACCTTGCGACACAGGCAAGAACCCTTTCTTTGACTGATCCATTTTGACTTCCTCAAAATCTTGTCAAGGTATGTGCTTTGTGAAAGTCCCATTAAGCATCTCGATCTATCCCTATAGATCTTGATGCCCAATATATAAGTAGCTTCACCGAGGTCTTTCATTGAAATTTTTTTATTCAAGTATCCTTTTATGTTATGCAGAAATTTTGTATCATTTCCAATCAATAATATGTCATCCACATATAATATCAAAAATGCTACAGAGCTCCAACTCACTTTCTTGTAAATACAGGCTTCACCATAAGTCTGTATACACCATGTACTTTGATCACCTCAACAAAGCGTATATTCGAACTCCGAGATGCTTGTGTTGGATCATGGGTTCCGGCAAATCCTTGAGGTTCAAACACTGGGGTGCGCATGAAGATATCTCTCTCTCTCCCTCTCTCTCGCTCACTCTTGCAACGCTCTCTAGGCCTAGCTCGCCGAACCCAAGGAACAAGAGACATGAGAGTTTATACTGGTTCGCGCCACCGTTGTGGTGTAATACCCTACTCCAGTGTGGTGTTGTGGATTGCCTCGTAGGCTGAGGATGAACTAGTACAAAGGATGAATAGCCTCCTGAGAAGAGGTGTTCTTGAGCTCAGTGAGCTTGTGTGTGTGGGGATGGTCTCGAAGATCCATCCTCAGATGAGTCGGTCCTTAACAATGGTGGTGGCTAGCCCTATTTATAGAGGCCCTGGTCCTCTTCCCAAATGTTTAGGCGGGAAGGGATCCCACAATGGCCAATTTCGAAGGGAGACAACTAGTACAAGTTATCCTGACGAAAGGTGGTCTTCGCCTACCAAAGGCTCTGGTGGTGACGCCACCGTGGGCTCCGCAGTGACCTCTGTCCTGCCGTCCTGCTGGTCTTGGTCTTGTTGCACCAATATGGAAACCTTTGCCTGATGCCTCAGGACTCCTCGCCTGCGCTTGCCCCTTTAGCACCAAAGAGGATACTTGCACTCTGCGCCCACTGGCGCCCGCCTGGTCTTGGTCATCATGGCTCACGTCACGTGAACCTCGCGAGGTGCCCTTTGCATAGATATCTCCGCTCCTCGGGAGACAGCCTAGGGAGGCTGCCCTAGAGGAGGTCTTGGTGTCGTCCGCCTCGCGAGGCTGGGCCCCTCGCGAGGGTCTTGAGTGGTTGCTGGTGAAGATGGGCCATACCAGGCCGTTGGTGGTGCCACGCCCTAGGCCACAGTCAGGAAAGTCCCCCGTTCCCAGGATGCCGACAGTAGCCCCTGGGCCCAAGGCACGCTCAGACTTGGCTTTGAGGTGAAGCCAAGGGTCAAGTGAGGAGCGTCGCGTGCCCCAATAGCCTGCGGCCTTGATTGACGTGTGGCAATTGACAGGTCGTGGGCATCTCCACTTTCCCACACTGCCACAGAAACTGCGCGACTTGACGAGACCCTGCTGCATGCAGAAGAAAATCATCATAACCTTAGATCGTGGAGGCCGGCGGTTGTCCTCCCTCTGGCTATAAATGAGGGAGGGGCGGAGCCCCCGTTGCTCATCTTTTCCTTCGTCTCGCTTGCTTCCTCTTCTTCCTCTTTGCTTTGTCGTCTGGCAGCGACACCCATGGCGCCGATGAAGAGATTCATGGCTGCGAAGAAGGGGAAGGCGCGCCAGGAGGGGCCCGACTCTCCGGTGCCCAAGAGGGGCCATGGACACCCCCGCAAGCACGCCGTGACTCCTGTCTTGGACGCTCGGGGGCGCGGGCGGACTTCCTCGGGGTCTGGCACCATTGCTGGCGGCCACGGAGGCATCCCCTCATACGGCGGGAGCTGCCCAAGATGCGGTAGTCATGTCCACGAGGGGAGGCGCGCCATGGTCGCCCGACCTCCTCGGCCATGTTTCCATTCGGTGGAGGTGCTGCCAGAG
The DNA here is from genome assembly GCF_003073215.2 of Triticum urartu. NCBI lineage: Eukaryota > Viridiplantae > Streptophyta > Magnoliopsida > Poales > Poaceae > Triticum > Triticum urartu. The sequence goes on along the minus strand of NC_053028.1, from coordinate 403,766,221 downwards.
TTCCTCGTGTGATCGGAGAACCCGGCCATCACCTGGCTTCAGCTTTCGTGCTCCTTTGTCGTCGAGCTTCCGGCCTCCGGTCCCGGCAGCCTCTGGCTACAGGCCAATGGCTGCTGTAGCAATGCTTCGTGGGTTGCAGTGGAGGTCTCCACCGCGGGAAACGTAGCCCTAGCCCGCGGATGGCAGACGTTTGCCCGCACGTGCGGCTTGGGCGGGTGGTGCACCCTCCACTTCAAATATGACGGTGTTGCGACCCTCTTCGTGAGGGTGTTCGGGGAAGATGGTCACCGCGCCGGGTGCTTCCCTGAAGACGGCGAGGGCGACGAAGTACTCGGCCTTGGCAACAGACGCGACGAGGACGAGGGCGGCCTTGCCCCCAGCGATGGTCGCGGCTCGTTCGGCGACGGCAGCTCCTCCAACAACGAGAGCTCCAGCAGTGGCGGCTACGACCAGCCGCCATGTAGTTGGGCTTGCTTCGAGGATGGCGGCGGGTCGTCCCGTCGCTGCGCCACGGTGAAGCACGAGGAGGGCTCTGGCTGAGTCTAGGGGCCGATCCTCGCGAGCATCTGCGCCGTAGGAGCCGCTTTGTGTAAGTGCATCTAGTGCCACCCCTAGTTGGTTTTGGAGTATTGACGACAAACCTAGTTGAGGGACTAATGTGTTTGTGAGAATTGCAGGGTAACACAGGTAGAAGTCCCTCATTGATTTGGTTTTCCTACCAGAGATGACCCCTAAAAATGTAAGAATACATTGAAGACAAAGGTGGTATGTGAAGACATTCACATTGAAGACTATGACAAGAGAAGACATCGCATGAAGACTATGGAGCGCGAAGACTTAGTTCTTTCGTCGTTCTTTTTCTTATTTGTTGAGTCATAGGAACCACCGTACTGTTAAGTGGGGTCCAAGAGAACCAGTTAGAATGACTGAAGTGATGCTTAACCAAAATCCTATGTCTTCGAGTAAAGACTATGAGAGCAAATCTTGTCCAGAGTTGGATAAGTCAGCTTTGCTTGTATCCCAAGTAAAGTTGCCGTGTGTGTTTGAAATCTGACCGTTGGAACACGTGTCAGTTCTTAGTGACCCAGGGTCATTTCGGACAAATCAAGTCGGGTTGCCTAGTGGCTATAAATAGCCCACCCCCTACAACCATAAATGGTTGGCTGCTTAGAGTTAGAGTACGGCTTTTGTCGTTTGAGAGCAACCTACCTCGAAGCCTTTGAGAGAGAATTCCTTGTGAGGATAAAGCCCTAAACACCTAGAGCCAAAGAGTGTTAGGCATCACTTAAGTCTTCCTGTTTGTGGGATCTGAAGACTTATTACACTTGAGGACTGTGAATCCTCTAGCCGGTTAGGCGTCGCGTTCTGAGCATCCAAGGGTCATTGTGGATCACCGGTGAACGAAGTCTGTGAAGGTTTGGAAGTCTACCTTGAAGACTTACCAGAGTGATTGGGCGAGGACTGGGTGTCCTTAGCTCAAGGGGGATAAGGTGAAGACGAGGTCTTCTGAGTTGAATCTCAGCCTCCCTAACCAGCCGTACAGTTGTCACAGCAACTGGAACTGGTCCAACAAATCATTGTCTTCAACGAGTCACTGGTTTCATCCTTCCCTTCCCTTTGCTTACTGTTGGTCCTTGTGAAGTCATTGTATGATTGCATTATATTTTGTCTTCACTGAGTGACTACTTGTTCTGATTGGCTTCACAATATCTTCCTACCTGATCTTTACTGCCTAGCTGCTATTAGTCATTATGCTTTCACTTCATTGAATAATTGACTATGGTTTTCCTAGTGTAGTCTACCTTCCGCTGTATGGTAATAGGTTTATTTCTATCGTTTGTCTTTGAAACTTCCTTGTTTTGAAGACTTTCATAAAAATCGCCTATTCACCCCCCTCTAGTCCATCACTAGCACTTTCAATTGTTATCAGAGCAAGGTACTCCCTTGTTCTGTGTGATTCGGTTTAACCACCTGGAGTTTTAGCTATGTCGACTGCAGGGATAATTAAGGTCTCCGTTGCTTGCCCCGTCTTCGATGGAACTGAATATCCCTACTGGAAGAATAAGATGCGCATGCATCTTGAAGCCATTGATGTCGACCTATGGTATGTCGTCAAGAATGGCGTTCCCAAGGCTGGTGAAGGTGTCACCGCTGCTGATGTCAAGAAGTTCATTCAACTGGACTCCACTGCCAGGAACATCATCTGTGGTCATCTGACCAAAGGACAGTATGGCCGCGTGAGTGCTTTGGAAACATCTAAGCTAGTCTGGGACTGGCTCTCCAAGGTCAATGAAGGCGTCTCAACCCAGAGAGATCAGAGAATCAGTGTCCTTCGCAACCTCTTCAACCGCTTTAAGAGAAATGACAATGAGAACGTCCAGCTCACGTTTTATCGACTCACTGACATCACAAATGAGCTTCAAGCTCTCGGCGCCACTGAGATCACCAAGCATGAAGTCGTCAAGACACTCCTGAGATCACTTGACAGCTTGTTTGACACCCTAGCCCTGATGATTCAAGAACGTCCTGATTTCAAGACACTCGATCCGTCTGACATACTTGAGAGGCTCAACACACATGAGTTTCAGCTTTCTGAGAAAAGAGACATCTACGGTCCCAACTATGGGCGAACTCGTGCCTTGAAGGCAAAAGCTGTCTCCTCATCTGAAGAAGAATCTGACAGCAGCTCTGATGATCCTGAAGACATTGGAAAGGAGCTTGCTATGCTTGTGAAGAAGTTCCAAAAATTCAACAAGAAGAAAGGCTTCAGAAAGTCTTCACGATCAAGCTCAAGGAATGATGAAGCTTCTGCTCATGACTACAAGAAGAGAACATGCCACAAGTGCAAGAAACCTGGCCACTACATCTCTGAGTGTCCGCAGTGGGACAATGAGAACAAGAAGAAGAAGAGCAAGGAATATGACTCTGATGACAAGAAGAAGAAGAAATACTCAAAGTCTTCTTCCAAGTCTTCCTCAAAGTCTTCATCACACAAGAAGAGCTCATCTGGCAAGGCACGTGCGTTTCTTGGCAAGGAAATGGATTCAGAGGAGGAGTCCGCTTCTGAGGAGGTGGAGGTGGAGTCTGAGGAGGAGTCCGATTCTGGCGTTGCAAGTCTGGCTACAGCATACGTTGCCAAGTCCAGCTTCAACACTGAAGACAATGACTTCATCACCGACACCGATGCAAATGACAAGGACTACTCCGCTCCTACCTACTACTTCATGGCACGCGGTGCCAAGGTAAACACACGCACTACTCACTATCAAACATCTAGTGAAGATGACTCTGATTGTGGTTCAAAACCCAGCTACAAAACACTTGCTAAAATTGCAACTGAACAACAGAAAGCTATGGAACATATTCAAAAACTGTTAGACAAAAGCGATGATCTGTTAGACGCTGAAATGACTCGATCTCAGTCCTTAATTGAAGACATAAAAAATCTTCATGTTAAGTATGACGAACTTGAAAGTCGTCATGAAACGCTCTCAACAACTCATGAAAAGCTTTCCTATGATTATCTTCAAAGGAAGCAAGATCTTGAGAAATTGAGAGCGGCTCATGAAGATCTTCAAAAGTAAAACGAGTCACTTCGCGCCGAACAGATCAGTTCCGCTCAGGAAGGATTTGAACCACCATGTCTTAAATTCATCGAGCGTGACAACGCTACTTCTGTTGCTGAGTGTTCTACTGCTGCTACTGTTGCAATATCTTCAACTGTTGATGTGGTAACTAACCCCTCTGCTGAGGATACCACTGCTATTGCTGATGAGAATGCTAGGTTGAAGACATTGCTTGAAACAGGGATGTACAAAAGTCTCAAAGGGCATCAGACACTATGTGATGTCCTCAAAAGGCAGATCCTGAACCGAAACCCTAGGAAAGAGGGTGTTGGGTTCGAAAGGAAAATGAATGCTGATGGCTCTTACTGGAAACCTGAGCAGTACCCCAAAACCACATGGGTTGCTGCAAAGGAACCTTCAGCGGATCCATCCACTCTATCTGGCTTCACTTGTGCTAATCCCATTGTTATTGATGAATCCTTTGATGCAAACTATAAACTGTTTAAGAATCATAATGGTGAAGTGTTTGCTAGGTATATTGGTACTAACTGCAGGAATGGACCGCCTATAAAGAAGGTCTAGGTGCCGAAAAGGTGTTTGGAGAATCTTCCTGTGAATGTCATCATGACACCACAGGTGAAGAAGACAAACCACAGACCACAGGCTTCATACGGTCCAAAGGCTTCATACAGACAGAGGACTCACCTGAGTCGCACTAACGCAAATGTTTTGCAAGGAAACCGTACTCAGGCCTGTGAATATGAGCGCGTTTCATCAAACCGCCATGTTCATAAGACCAAGAACTATTCTACTTATTCTTATGAGTACTATTGTCCACCTGCAAGACTTTTTGCTAGGGCTCCAAAGCCAAAGTTCTCAGATGCTGCACTTAGACTCATTGCTTCGAAGCCACCCTTGAAGATGTGGGTGGCTAAGAAAGCTTAACTCTCTTTTGCAGGGAAAGGTCTCCAGCCGAAAACCAAAATCGTCTGACGCTATTGCTGGGGACCTTAAACATCTTGTAGGGCGCAAGATCAAATGCCCAAATGGTCTTATTATGTACTTTGTTCCTGAATCGCTTGCTACTCACCCTATTAGTCCAAATCTCGATCTAAGATTTCATAATCCACTGGTTCATCAAATGTTTTTGCTTCACAATTCTATTCGTGAAGCCTATCCCCCTAACTGCACTGTAGGGTACGACACCAGCTGCCTCAGAATGGATTATTGATAGTGGGTGTACCAATCACATGACTGGCAAGCGAAGCCTTCTTATGGACTCAACACTACGTCCATCTGACAAAAGTCACATCACATTTGCTGACACTGGTAAAAGCAAGGTATTGGGTCTAGGTAGAGTTGCAATCTCAAAGGATCAACACATGGATAAAGTCATGCTTCTTGAATCCCTTGATTTCAACTTAATGTCTGTTTCAATGCTTTGCGATTTCAACATGATTGTGATGTTTGGAAAATATTGTTGCCTTGTACTAATGGAATCTGACAAGTCTCTAGTGTTTGAAGGGTATCGGAAAGATGATTTGTACATGGTAGATTTCTCAACAGGACCACAACTTGCCGTATGTCTTCTAGCAAAAGCTTCTGAATGCTGGCTCTGGCATCGGAGGTTAGGGCATGCTAGCATGAGGAACCTCCACACCCTTGCAAGGAAGAGGCATGTCATAGGCATCGAGGGCGTCAAGTTCAAGAAGGATCACTTATGTGGTGCCTGTGAAGCAGGAAAGATGATGAGGGCCAAGCATCCCTCAAAGACAATCATGACAACGACTCAACCCTTCGAACTGCTCCACATGGATCTTTTCAGTCCCACTCATTACTCAACTCTTACTACTACTGCTTGTCTCTATGGCTTTGTCATTGTTGATGATTATTCAAGATATACTTGGGTGCATATAATCCTCTACAAGACTGAAGTGCAGGATGTCTTCAGACGTTTCGCCAATCGAGCCATGAACAACTATGGCGTCAAGATCAACCACATCAGAAGTGATAACGGCACTGAATTCAAGAACACTGGTCTAGACACTTATCTTGATACTTTGGGAATTACACATGAATTCTCAGCTCCGTACACACCACAACAGAATGGCGTCGTGGAACGCAAGAACAGAACACTTATTGAGATGGCCCGGACGATGCTTGATGAATACAAGACTCCAAGAAAGTTCTGGCCTGAAGCCATTGATACTGCATGCCATATCATCAACCGTGTTTATCTTCACAAGCTTCTCAACAAGACATCCTATGAGCTCCTTACTGGCAAGAAGCCTAATGTCAGTTACTTCAGAGTATTTGGTGCCAGGTGCTGGATCAAGGATCCACATCACACTTCAAAATTTGCACCAAAAGCACATGAAGGTTTTATGCTTGGATATGGAAAGGATTGGCACTCCTACAGAGTCTTCAACCTCTTTCATTATAAAGTGGTTGAAACAGTGGATGTGCGGTTCAATGAGACTAACGGCTCACAAAGAGAGCACCTGCCAAATGTTCTAGATGAAGTTCCATCCAGTGAATCAATCAAACTTATGGGAGCTGGAGAAATCATACCTTCTGAAGCTCAGCCTGAAGAGGAACTTATCATCTCCGCACCTGATCAACCTGAAGACAATGATCAAACTGAAGACAATGCTCATCCTGAAGACAATCCTTCTAACGATGACAATGATCAGCAAGAGCAAAATCTTCGTCCTGTACATCCTCGTGTCGCAAATGAAGTACAGATTGAGAGAATAATTGATAGCATCAATGCACCAGGTCCACTCACTCATTCAAGGGCAACACAGCTAACAAATTTCTGTTGGCACTTCGCATTTGTCTCAATATCTGAACCCAAGAAAGTTGAAGAAGCCTTCATGGAACCTGAATGGATTCAAGCTATGCAAGAAGAGCTTCAACAGTTTGAGCTGAATAATGTATGGGAACTGGTTAAGCGTCCTGATCCTCGCAAGCACAATATAATAGGCACCAAATGGATATATCGCAACAAGCAAGATGAGCATGGTCAAGTTGTCAGAAACAAAGCTCGTCTCGTTGCTCAAGGGTACACTCAAGTTGAAGGGATTGACTTCGATGAAACATTTGCTCTTGTGGCTAGACTTGAAGCCATACGCATACTGCTGGCCTATGCAAATCATCATAACACTCTTCTGTATCAAATGGATGTGACGAGCGCTTTTCTAGATAGCAAGATTGACGAAGAAGTGTATGTTGCACAACCGACTGGCTTTGAAGATCCAAAACATCCTGACATGGTGTACAAGCTCAACAAGGCGCTGTATGGCCTCAAACAAGCCCCTCGGGCTTGGTATGACACACTCAAATACTTCCTGAAGAGCAAAGGCTTCAAACCTGGTTCCCTCAACCCCACTCTCTTCACGAAGACATATGATGGTGAACTGTTTGTGTGCCAAATATATGTGGATGACATTATCTTCGGCTGCACCAATCAGAAATACACAGACGAGTTTGGATATATGATGCAAGAGCAATATCAGATGTCCATGATGGGTGAGCTGAAGTTCTTCCTTGGTCTTCAAATACGTCAGCAACGCAACGACATCTTCATATCTCAAGAGAAGTACCTCAAAGATTGCCTGAAGAAATTTGGGATGCAAGACTGCAAAGGCTTCACGACTCCAATGCCAGCCAAACATCATCTGGGTCCCGACGACAATGGTAAAGAGTTCGATCAAAAGGTATACCGCTCCATGATTGGGTCTTTGCTTTATTTATGTGCATCTAGGCCAGATATTATGCTTAGTGTTTGCATGTGTGCTCGATTTCAAGCGGCACCAAAGGAGTCGCATCACTTAGCTGTGAAGCGAATTCTTTGATATTTGGCTCACACCCCAACTCTAGGATTATGGTATCCAAAGGGCTTAGAGTTTGATCTGGTTGGATTTTCGGATGCTGATTATGCTGGTGACAAGGTTGATCGCAAGTCTACATCAGGCACATGTCACTTTCTGGGACGATCACTTGTATGTTGGTCTTCAAAGAAGCAGAACTGTGTATCTCTCTCCACTGCTGAATCTGAATACATTGCTGCTGGATCTTGCCGCGCTCAGCTTCTGTGGATGAAGCAAACACTCAAGGACTATGGCATTCATCTGAAGCAAGTGCCACTTTACTACGACAACGAAAGCGCCATCAAGATTGCCAACAACCCAGTTCAGCACTCGAAGACAAAGCACATTGAAATTCATCATCACTTTCTCAGAGATCATGTTGTGAAGGAAGACATTGATATCATACACGTCAACACTGAAGAGCAATTGGCAGATATCTTCACCAAGCCCTTGGATGAGAAGAGGTTTTGCAAGTTACGGTGTGAGCTAAATATCTTGGAATCCTCAAATGTCATGTGATCAGGCACACATCCTAACACTTATGCATATTGATGACTTAGATGTGCAACACACGAAGTAAAGTATACCTTCAATCAATGAAGACTTACATTCTAAGTGTGAATACATTAATGTGGAATTTGACTTCGGAGCGACACGATAATTGTGCGCCGTGTCTGAGTCTAATACTTCCTATACGGTGGGTAATGCCACCACCAAATTTTTCTGTTTGAAGTGTTTCACTCAAGGCGTTACGTTTGGTATGTCTTCACATTTGGTTTGGCTTCAATCTCAACTTGTCTTCATGATTATATTCACTATGTTGATTTGGTTGTCTTTCTCATCTATATATATATGTACTAGTGTTCTGTCCTCTACAACATTCACTTATAGCTATGTCTTCTTGTTGAATCTTTTGAACTAAGTGAATGTGATTGGACCGTAACCTCTCTATGCTTTCTATCTCAAACTCTATCTCTCCAAATCATATGCATTCTATTGAAACTGTCGAATATCTTCTCTGCGTCCTTGTCAGTAGAAGATACAGAGACAAACATTAAGTTTGTTTTCAATGCTAATTCCTTCACTTGAAACCCGGAGAAGTGGGAACGACCACCCGACAATCCAAGTGTGCGTGGGAACATGGAACAACCTCCGATATGTTGCATGATGGCCATGTGTCCTTCAGATGTGAGTCGCCAGGGGCACCTGTGTAATAACACGGTGTCGTCCCTGTCTCTATAAATACATGCCTCACCACAGTCATTATCCTTCCTTCCACTCTCGCACAAACCCTAGCGCCACCGCTCGCCCTCGACGACGCCGGCGACGAAGCGCTTAGTTAACGTGACCTCACCGACGCCGTCTTCACGCCGGCCGCGGACATCGTCTTCTCCGCCGTCGCCGTAGGAGTCCTCCGTCGCCAAGTTAGGGCATGGACGATAGATTTGCTCGGCCTCCTCTCCCACTCCGTCTAGCAGTTCTTCGTGTGGTAAATAAAACTTTTTTAATGGCCTCTTTGATTCTATAGATCCATCACTTTCTACCACAAGTAGTTTCTGTTCACACAAGTTGGATCTATTTCACACTGCATCTCATAATATGCCCAGTATGTTCACTTGTGCTTCACAAAGTAGTTAGATATTTCACTTGTACTTATTCGTGGATTCGTACAAATCTGGAAGCAACTCTCTATCTATGAGTGAATGTCTTCGCACTATGAGGTCAATGTCTTCTAAATTGATTTATCTTCAAAATCTTCTGAGAATGCATATGACCTCTTCCCCTTCCTTCGCACCTTAATGCTGTCACAAGTACATGTCTGTGGGAGAATCCCTTGGTTCTCATAGTCTGCATTCATTTGCAAAATTCTTACAGCATCATATAAATTCTCCCGAAGCCAGTTCCTGTTTGACCAGCAAGCGGAAGCCTTTGAAACCTTTGAACGTGTTGAAGCCATTCAGTTTGAAGATCATGGCTATAGAGAAATCAGCAAGGAAGGGTGGCCGACAGCGTCGAGGGGGAACATCAAGAGATCTGCCTGATGACCTCTCAGAGCTGTACAAGACAAACCCAGAAGAGGATTACAATCAGCGCAAGACATGAATCCAATGGATTTGAAGGTACTGGGCTGAGCAGTGGTTCAAGTACAGGTTTGTCACCCAGGAATATGCAGAGAAGAATGCCATCAAGCGACCATGGGGAGACATCCTATACAGAAATCTTCAACCCAGGTCCAGAGATGAAGCCATTGAACAAGGTTTCTATCCCTGCATGGTCCGTGGACCACAGCCTGCAGATGCTGATCCATCGTCATTGCTATGGTGTCGTGACGACAATCTGTTCAAGCGCAACTTCTAGTTTGCCAAGAACTCGGCTAAGCAAAACAAGAAGACATTGGGACTAGACTTCAACCCTGGTCCTTCTGCTCCCCGTGCTGATGGCACCCGCGAAGCTGAACCCAATCTTGTCGGGCCCTTCTACAACCTGGAAGGTCTCATCACTCATATCATGGTTCAAGGGACAGTCGTGGATGAGCCTGCAGATGACGCTGAATCTGATGAAGCGCCTGCACCGCCGAAGCCAAAGAAACTGAAGAAGCATAAAGCTTCAAAGCCTGCTCCTGCACCAAAGGTCTTACATGCGAAGCCACTGGCTACTGCACCTCCTGAAGACAGTGTGCAGTCTGGAGATCTATCACGTATCTCCAAGAAGACTGAGATGAGAAAGAATACTGATCAGGCACTGACTGCTGCTGCTATTTTGCGCAATGACGCCATTGATCTTTCCAGCGATGAAGATCTTGCAGATGACGCTCTTGAGCAACTGATCAAGAGCAAGGAAGAAGCAGAGATCTTCAATGATTTGCCTCTCTTTGATGTGAAAATCCTCCATAACTTCATTGATGAGTGGTTTGACACGCCCAACCTCAGCTTTGAAGATCTACAACTTCCAATTGGCCTCAGTGTCGCCTTCCATGGCGCCATTGCTTCTGAGCTATCTCTAGCTCAGCGCATCATTGAACTGAAGCAAAAGATCGACTATGAGAAAGCTCAGTTCAAGAAGCACATGGCCAAGCTCAGCGTGCAAGATGTGAAAAACTTCAAGATTATGCTGCATGAGCTCAAGGAAGCCTTTCTCAAAAAGCATGAAGAAGCTCAAGGTTCTCGTGAACGCATGAAGAGCCTGGCTGACAAGTGTGTGCAAGCCTACAATGAGGCTGAGAAGAACAAGGCTCTTGGTCGTCCTGGCATCAACCCAAGAATGGCTGCAAAGAAGAAGAAGCCCTCAACTGACCAATTTGCACCTTCAAGGCAGGAAGAACCTCGCATAGTCTTCCCAAGCAGCATGACTGGCTCGAAGCCAAAGGTCAGGTCAACCACTTCAGAACTGAAGAAGATGAGGACTGCTGAGGCTGAAGCCAGAAAAAGGAAAAATACTGAAGCTTCTAATGTCGCTCCCTCTAAGAAGAAGCGAAAACCAAGAAGGATCGGGCTGCTCCCACAGAGCCCTTAGTTGTTGAACCTATCTCAATGGTTCGCCCTACATCTGAACACCACGAGCGCCAACTGATTGTTCATGAGCATGCTTCCACAGAGGCTCCTGATGCTGAAGACATTCCAGCAGTTGACCCCACCGCTCCTGAAGACATTGGTCACCATGACAATGTTGAAGATGATGAAGTCCTTCCTCAGATCGAGCACCAACTGGTATCATCGCCTATGCTTACGCACAGCGAACTCATCAGCATTGGTCGTCCTGTGACGCCAACTGCTCAGGATGCATCATGGGCTGATCACCCACAGAGACAAGACACTCCAAGCTCTCCCCAAGCAACCGCATTAGTGCAAGAAGAGGATGACTTTGAGGCCCAGCCAACTCCATCTCCATAGGCGTCGCCAGCGCTACGCAGGCTTCGCAAAGGACCAAGGTCTCAAGTCCCTCTTCCGAGCGTTCCAGAAGGAGAAGTGCACCACCGATCTGTTGCACGTCAAGTGTTTCTAGATGCCACTCCTACTGTGACTGTCTCTGAGTCTGAAGCCAAAGGTGCTGAAGACAATCCGGCTGCATCAACCGATGACAAACAAGAAGAAGATCGTGTCCCTACACCCCCAAACTCTGAAGAAGTTGTTCCTGAAGTGAACGTGTATGTGCCCGACCCTCCAGCTCATCAAGTGGAGGTTGAGAATCTTGAGGCTGCCACCACCAACACAAATGAAGCCACTGACGTAGTCATGGCTGAAGCAAATGTGGAGCCTGCACCAACCAATGTGCCAAAGGCCAATGAAGCCAATGATGCAACTGCAACAGATGTGCAGCCCGACGCCTCTGTTGATGCCACTGCTCCTGTTCCACCACCAAGGCCACACACTATCGAGCAAGCATTCAACTATGTCCAACTTGTCACTGTCAAATGGCCTTTTCTGACTCCTCCGCCTGCTGCTGGTCCTCAGTTTGACTATCACATTGAGCACAGGCCTCAGGTTCAGAAGCCAATACCAAGGTTGCCCAGGTTTCCAGGCACTGCATCTACACCCGGATCGTTCAATATCAATGGCTTCAAGGCACACAACACCTTCTTTGATAGCGCCAAGAACCCCTACACCAAGGCAAGAATATCTTCTGATCGGTTCTGGAGTTATCAGCAGCGCAGTTATTACTCATGCATTTTGTACAATCAAGGTCGCACTTTCCCACATATGCGTCTTGACACTGAAGCCATAACTGGACTGCAATGTTTGGAAGAAGCTCTGGATTGCTTCAGAGAGTCAGGCTTGCTGCAGTTCGTCACTGATAATGAGCACTGGAATGAAGAATTGCTGCTCCAATTCTATGCCACTCTTCATATCCGTGGCTACAACAGGGATCTGAAGACTTGGGTCCTTGAGTGGATGACAGGCAATGTTCATCATGAAGCCAAAGCCTTTGATATCATTGAGCTTACTGGCCTGCCCACTCCAGGAGATCTGTATGAACCTGGTTGTCAGCTTCACAGTGCTGCTATGGAAAGCATCTTCCACAAGCCAGAGCCCAATATGAGTCAGATGCTTAGCATGATGAAGCCTTTGCCTCCAGATGCTGAATATCCTAAGGAGTTCTATGTTGAAGACCTTGAGAATCTGCCACGTACTATCTATCACATCATAAGGCGAACTCTCTGGCCCATCAAATGACATTCTCCACATGCCAAGCTAGAAGGCGCAATGAAGACGTTGGTCTTTCATATTCTTCATGGCAAAAGCTTCAATGGACAAGACTTCTTTATTCGCCAGCTTGCTGCATCAGGATCTGACATTTTTGGCTTGAAATTTTATGCTCCATGGATAATGCGGCTGATCAAACTACACTCAGCTGTCACCTATCAGCCCTCTGCTCGCAATCATCGGATCTTTTTGCCTGACGTCGATATGTCAGTTGAAGCCATCTATCCAGAGCCTGCCAAGGAGCCTCTTAGTCTTCAGAATGCTGAGAATCAAAGCTTCTCTCAAAACATTGAAGGAGTTCAAGCAGTCTCTCGTGTTTATCCTCTGGCTGGCACTACACGTGCACTTCACCGTGCCCTCACTGAAGCCACTGACAGCACCATTGCTCAACGGCCTAAGAAGCGATCCCGTGTTCTCAATGACCGAGAGCTTCTGGTTTCCCTTCATCAGAAACAGGATAGGCATCATGACTCGCTGAAGCGCCAAATGCAAAGCCTCTTGGTGGACGTAAATAGGATTCGCAATCTTGCCACCAAGAATGCCTTTGTTGCCCATGAAACCTGTCGGCGTACATGGAAAGGGCTGACGCTTATGTGCTCTGAGAATGATCTTCAAGAGGATGGCTTCTCTGAACGCTTCAAGTTTGACTCAACACCTCCAAGAAGGACTGTGCTGCGATGAACTCCGTCTCTTGAAGACTCTAAGTTCTCTTCCTCCACGGCAACTGTCAATGCCAGAGTGATCGATGACGAAGACGATGCTACTTCACCGCCCCCTACTTCTGCACGCATCGACACTGCCCCGAGTTCGTCTGCACCGCGTAACAACACCGACGACCTTGCTGCTTCACCTACTCCTCATAGGAACGAGTAGATGCTCTATGTCTTCAAACCTTTTTGGTCCTTACTGACAAAAGGGGGAGAAGCATATGAGTTTGATAGTCTTCAAGCGGGTCCATATGGGCGGTTGCTTTATATTTTGCCTAGTGTTTACAACTCTCGTTTTGATACATTTGGTTCTTTGAGTTGTAACACTTAAACTCGATGGTCGTCTGCTACTTATTTGCTATTCTGTGATGCGATGATAAATTCCGCATGTGTGATGATAAATTCCGCACTTAGATCATTTTGCAGACGTCCATTTTTCATTATGCATGTCATTATCTTCACATACTTTTCATGCATGATGAATTGTCATCATAAGTTGAAGAGGATCTCCAAAACCAAATTACTTATATGCACATCTTCAGGGGGAGCCCTTGCAACTTATGAAGACAATCCCCTATCCTTTACAATTTCACATATTATATTCCCCGTTGAAAACTTCAACTAGTTTGTCATCAATCACCAAAAAGGGGGAGATTGTAAGTGCATCTAGTGCCACCCCTAGTTGGTTTTGGAGTATTGACGACAAACCTAGTTCAGGGACTAATGTGTTCGTGAGAATTGCAGGATAACACAGGTAGAAGTCCCTCATTGATTCGGTTTTCCTACTAGAGATGACCCCTAAAATGTAAGAAGACACTGAAGACAAAGGTGGTATGTGAAGACATTCACATTGAAGACTATGACAAGAGAAGACATCGCATGAAGACTATGCAGCGCGAAGACTTCGTTCTTTCATCGTTCTTTTTCTTCTTTGTTGAGTCATAGGACGCACCGTACTATTAAGTGGGGTCCAAGAGAACCAGTTAGAATGACTGAAGTGATGCTTAACCAAAATCCTATGTCTTTGAGTAAAGACTATGAGAGCAAATCTTGTCCAGAGTTGGATAAGTCAGCTTTTGTCGGCGTTCTGGGAACGGGGGTCCCCAGACTTGCCTGCCTGCGGCCTGCGGCGTGGCTCAAAGGGGGGCCCAGCGCGGCCCATCTTCACCAACACAAATCCAAGACCCTCGCGAGGGGCCAAGCCTCGCGGGGCGGACGACGCGGAGCTTCCTCAGGCACGGCCTCGTCAGGCTGGCTCACGAGGAGGCGGAGAGATCAAGGTGGGGTACCTCACGAGGTGCCCGTGACGCAAGCCATGACGACCGGGGGCGCCAGGCGGGTGCCAGCCCGCGCAGTGTCCTCCCTTCCTCTTTGGTGCAAAGGGGGAAGCGCAGCCGCGGAGTACCGAGGCATCAGGCAAAGGTTGCGATTTCGGAGCAACGAGACCAAGACCAGGAGGACTACGAGACGGAGGTCACCATGGAGCCCAAGACGGCGTCATCACCAGAGCTTTGCGCAGGCGAAGACTACTTTTGTCAGGATAGTTGATACTAGCTGCCCCCCTTCAAATTAGCCCGCCATTGTTGGCTCCCTTCCCGCTCGATATTTGGGAAGAGGACCAGGGCCTCTATAAATAGGACCAGCCACCCACAGAGCAAGGGAAAAGGCAGGCAGAGAGGGAGACAGGGAAGAGAGAGAGAGAAAGGTGACTGAGCCCCTCCCGGCAGTTCATCGCCCCAGCCAAGAACAGACCCTCGTGAGGCTGTTCTTCCTTGTATTGTTCATCATCATCAGCCCAAGAGGCAATCCACCACACCACACACTGGAGTAGGGTATTACACCACAACAGTGGCCCGAACCAGTATAAACCCTGTGTCTCTTGTGTTGTTCTTTCCATAGTTTAGATCCTAGCAAGGCGGGGGGGTGCAGGTAGGTAGGAGGCGAAATCTCCGCGCGCACCCTAGTGTTCGAACCTCAAGGGTCTGCCGGAACCCAAAATCCGATAGCTTTGCTTGTAGCCCAAGTAAAGTTGCCGTGTGTGTTTGAAATCTGACCGTTGGAACATGTGTCAGTTCCTTAGTGACCCAGGGTCATTTCGAACAAATCAGGTCGGGTTGCCTAGTGGCTATAAATAGCCCACCCCCTACAACCATAAATGGTTGGCTGCTCAGAGTTAGAGCACAGCTTTTGTCGTTTGAGAGCAACCCACCTCGAAGCCTTTGAGTGAGAATTCCTTGCGAGGATAAAGCCCTAAACACCCAGAGCCAAAGAGTGTTAGGCATCACTTAAGTCTTCCTGTCTGTGGGATCTGAAGACTTATTACACTTGAGGACTGTGAATCCTCCAGCCGGTTAGGCGTCGTGTTCTGAGCATCCAAGAGTCATTGTGGATCACCGGTGAACGAAGTCTGTGAAGGTTTGGAAGTCTACCTTGAAGACTTACCAGAGTGATTGGGCGAGGACTGGGTGTCCTTAGCTCAAGGGGAATAAGGTGAAGACGAGGTCTTCTGAGTTGAGTCTCAGCCTCCCTAACCAGACGTACAATTGTCACAGCAACTGGAACTGGTCCAACAAATCATTGTCTTCAATGAGTCACTAGTTTCATCCTTCCCTTCCCTTTGCTTACTGTTGGTCCTTGTGAAGTCATTGTATGATTGCATTATCTTTTGTCTTCACTGAGTGACTACTTGTTTTGATTGGCTTCACAATATCTTCCTACCTGATCTTTACTGCCTAGCTGCTATTAGTCATTATGCTTTCACTTCATTGAATAGTTGACTATGGTTTGCCTAGTGTAGTCTACCTTCCGCTGTATGGTAATAGTTTTATTTATATCGTTTGTCTTCGAAACTTCCATGTTTTGAAGACTTTCATAAAAATCGCCTATTCACCCCCCCCCCCTCTAGTCGATCACTAGCACTTTCACTTTGGCCCGTCTTTTCCTTTCCTCCTGTATTGCAAGAACAAGTATGGGGCCCCGCGGGGGCGTGTAATGAACTACAATGCTTATGCTGCTTGGTGGCATGTTTATCGCTCTTTTGTTGTGTTATGACGTTCGCGCTCCGTGTAGACTTAAAAAATGGTAACTTAGCTAGATGCGCCCAGGGTAGTCTCCTATCTCGTGAGGGTACGCCTTCTGGCACCTGGTGAGCCCTCCTAGTTGCTGGCTCGGGGGTCGTTGTCCGGCGTCACAGAACTGCAGAAATCACTGAGACATCCGTCAGGTGCCTTGCCCTTCCTTGTGCGAGGCCTCAATGACCATGGCCCAGCACACCACGTCGCGATACCCGTGGGGCACAGACTCAAGGGAGGGTGCGCCAACCGTGGGCTCGATCGAGAGTGCCTCACGAAGGTCAGGGGAGCCGGAACTCTGGAGCAACAGGCTTTTGGCGAGGCGTGTTCGTGGCCTGGCGAGCGCACACGCCTGCCCAGCCCTCGCGTGAGGCACGAGAGGGAGAGCGTCGGGCAACTGCCGCCCTCCCTGGCACAAAATAAAGAACCAAGCGAAGAAGTAGGGTAAAGAAAGGGTTCAACCGAGCAATCAAGAAACGCCAGAACTCCAAATTCCATAAAAGGGAGGCAAACCAACTACAGAAAGCAAATGAACAGCTGTGTCCGGCACTTAATCTAGTCTTCCGACCACCACGGAGCTAAGTGCTGCCACTAGGACGTGGGAGGGAGCCCCCGAGGCTCGAGGGTGGCACTCCGGAGACTCCAGGGCGTGTACAGCCCCACTCATTGTTACGTGAGAGTGTCATGAGCGGAGACCTTCACAGGCACTGGGCCTTGCTTCAAGGGTAGAACTTCCGGAGGTGTTGGATGTTCCAGGCGTTCTGGATGGGGATCCCGTCCTGTGTCTCCAGGTGCCAGGACTGAAGACACGGGCAATCCTAAACGGGCCCTCCCACATGGGTGAGAGCTTGTGCAGCCCTTCCATAAAGAGCACCCGCCTCAGGACAAGATCTCCCACCTCGAGCGTCCTAGAGCGAACGCCGCGACAGTGGTACCGTCACAGCGCCTGCTGGTACCTTGCCGCCCGGAGCGAGGCTTCACGGCGGCGTTCCTCCCCCAACACAAGTTCCACCCCCCGCATGGCGTCCTGCTGCGTCTCATCAAATGCTAGGACCCGCGCGGAGCGATGTCTGACCTCGTGTGGGAGAACCGCTTCTGCTCCGTAGACGAGGACGAACGGGGTCTCGCCTGTTGTCTTGATGGTGGTGGTGCGGATGGACCACAACACGGATTGGAGCTCGTCGTGCCAGCCCCTGCCGCAGGCCTCGAGCTTCTTCTTGAAGGTCCGGGTCTTGAGGCCTCTCAAGACCTCCGCGTTGGTGCACTTGGCTTGGCCGTTGCTCCTGGTGTGTGCTACCGAAGCATAGCAAATCTGCATTTCAAGGTTAGCACAAAATGTCTTGAAGAGATTGCTAGTGAACTGCGAGCCGTTATCGGTGATGATGCGGTTAGGACCCCAAACCGGCTTACTAGGCCCTTGACGAACTTAACTGCCAACCCGATTAGATGGTTCGGATGGCTTCCACCTCCGCCCATTTGGTGAACTTATCGATGGCGTCGTAGAGGTAGCCGTTGCCCCCCTGGCGCTCGAGGGAATGGACCCAGGATATCCAGCCCCCAGACCGCAAACAGCCACGAGAGTGGGATGATATGGAGGCCCTGAGTAGGCTGGTGGATTTGCTTGGCATGGAACTGGCAAGCCTC
This sequence comes from Triticum urartu, assembly GCF_003073215.2. Classification (NCBI taxonomy): domain Eukaryota; kingdom Viridiplantae; phylum Streptophyta; class Magnoliopsida; order Poales; family Poaceae; genus Triticum; species Triticum urartu. The sequence continues at coordinate 403,748,160 of NC_053028.1, read as the reverse complement.
GCAGGACTTTACCAACTCGGTTGCATCGCTAAGTGCCGTGGGCCAGTAGAATCCGCTGCAGAATGCCTTGCCAACCAGGGTGCGTGATGACGAGTGATGCCCGCAGTCCCCGCCGTGTATGTCAGCTAGCAGCTCGCCCCCTGCTTCCTAGAGATGCATCGCAAAGAAACATCGTTGGGTCGTTTCATGTACAACTCCCCATCCTGGATCCAATACGCCATAGCTTGTCGGGCCATGCGCTCCGCTTCCTCTTCTTTCTCCGGTAGTGTCCCCCGTGGCAGGAATGCCTTGAATTCTTCAGTCCAGCACCCCTCCTGAGTTTCAAGCACAAGGAGCAGGCATGCTCCTGAGGTCGGGCCACAGGTGGGAGCTCCTGAGGTTGGTGGTGGTGGGAGCTCCTGAGGTTGGTGGTGGTGGGAGCTCCTCTCGAGACGACGTAGGCTCCGCAGCTGGAGGGGCCACTGAAGGCTTAAAGAGCCGCTCCTCGAAGACGTCAGGCTCCTGGGGTTGTCGCCTTGATGCCCGCTTGGCGATATCGTCCGCTTCCTTATTTGTGCCACGGGGCACATGCTGCAGTTCTAGGCCCAGGAATTGCTTCTCCATTTTGCGTACCTCCGCGAGGTATGCCTCCATGTGCTCGTCCTTTGGCTTGTATACCTTGTTGGAGAAGTTGACGAGGAGCTGAGAGTCGCCCTTGATGGTGAGGCGCTTCACCCCCAAGGCTGCTGCATCCTTGAGGCCGGCGACCAAACCTTCGTACTCCACGATGTTGTTGGAGACCTTCTCGCCCTGCTCGAAGCAGAGTTGTACTGTGTAGTAGAGCTTGTCTTGAGTGGGCGAGATGAGCACGGCTCCAACCCCCGCGCCCTGGTTTGCGAAAGCGCCGTCGAAGTACATGACCCAGCCGTCTGGTGCTTCACTTCCTGGTGAAAGGGATTGGTTCTCGCACGCTTCGAGCTCTGGAGCGTCGGTCCACTCTACCACGAAGTCGGCGAGGGCCGCTCCCTTGATGACCCTGGTTGTGCTGAACTCCAGATGGAATGCTTGCAGCTCGATGTTCCACTCGGTGACTCTCCCTTCTGCGTTGGGGCTCCGGAGCACCCTCTCCAGTGGGTAGGCTGAGACGACCTTAATTGGGTGGCCTTGGAAATAGTGACGCTGCTTGCGTGAGGCCACCAGGAGCGCGAGCATGAGCTTCTGTGGCATGGGGTATCATGCCCTTGCGTCCTATAGCACCGTGCTGACGAAGTAGACCGGGTGCTCGATGAGGGAGGGAACGTCGGTGGAGCCTACGGCCTCCAGAGGTTGTGGCGCCTCCCAAGGTACAGGACCTCAGGAGCTTGGTTGCCCACCACAGCCTCCGCAGGCCCACAGATGCCATCTTGTGGGGTCTGATCGTCCGAGGGCGTCGTCGTGGCCTTAGCAGTTCCATCCTGATGCCACTCCGTCCCGGCTAGAGATTCGTCATTACGTGGCGTTCCCTTGGCCCGGCGCTCCTCCCGGATAGCCACCAATGTCACGCTGGCTGAATGGGGCGTGGCGACCTGGTAGAGCACTTGGGGCTCGAGGGGTTGAGGCGCGACCATCACCGGGGGGGCTGGTCAAATATCTCTTGAGATCTTGAAATGCTAGGTCGGCCTCTAGGGTCCACTCAAATAGGCCCTTCTTCTTCATCAGCTTGAAGAATGGCAGGGCGCGTTCTCCCAGTTTGGAGATGAAGCGCCCCAACGACGTCATGCAACCCACGAGCTTCTGCATTTCCTTGAGAGTTTGGGGCGGGCTCATATCTTCTATCGCCTTAACCTTCTCCGGGTTTGCTTCGATCCCCCTGTGCAACACGAGGAAACCCAGCAACTTGCCTGACGGGACGCCGAACACGCACTTCTCTGGATTGAGCCGCAGGTCCACCCGTCGCAGGCTGGCGAATGTTTCCTCCAGGTCTTGTATGAGGGTCCTCGCTTCCCGAGATTTCACCACGATGTCGTCAACGTAGGCCTCAGCGTTCCTCCCAAGCTGCTGGCCCAGGGCGATGTGCATCAGCCGCTGGAAGGTTGCCCCAGCGTTGCGCAGTCCGAATGGCATGCAGGTGTAGCAGTATACCCTGCACCGGGTCAGGAAGGCCGTACTCTCCACGTCCTCCACCACCATCTTGATCTAGTGATAACCCGAGAAGGCATTGTAAGTGCATCTAGTGCCACCCCTAGTTGGTTTTGGAGTATTGATGACAAACCTAGTTGAGGGACTAATGTGTTTGTGAGAATTGCAGGAAAAAACAGGTAGAAGTCCCTCATTGATTCGGTTTTACTACCAGAGATGACCCCTAAAAATGGTACATGAAGATATTCACTTTGAAGACTATGACAAAAGAAGACACGTTATGAAGCATATGGAGCTCGAAGACTTAGATCTTTCGTAGTTCTTTTTCTTTTGTGTTGAGTCATAGGAACCACCGTACTGTTAAGTGGGGTCCAGGAGAACCAGTCAGAATGACTGAAGTGATGCCTAAATCAAAAACCTATATCTTCGAGTGAAGACAATGAGAGCGAATCTTGTCCAGAGCCGGACAAGTCAGCTTTGCTTGTAGCCCAAGTAAAGTTGCCATGAGAGTTCGAAATGTGACCGTTGAGACACGTGTCAGTTCCTTAGTGACCCAGGGTCATTTCGGACAAATCAGGTCGGGTTGCCAAGTGGCTATAAATAGCCCACCCCCACAACCATAAACAGTTGGCTGCTCATATTTCAGTGCACGGCTTTTGTCGTTTGAGAGCAACCCACCTCGAAGCCTTTGAGAGAAAAATTCCTAGTGAGGAGAAAAGCCCTAACCACCGAAAGCCAGAGTAAATTGGGCATCACTTAAGTCTTCGTGTCTGTGTGATCTGAAGACTTATTACACTTGAGGACTGTGAATCCTCCAGACGGTTAGGCGTCGCGTTCAGAGCATCGAAGAGACATTGTGGATTGCCAGTGAACAAAGTCTGTGAAGGTTTGGGAGTCTACCTTGAAGACTTACCAGAGTGATTGGGCGAGGACTAAGTGACCTTAGCTCAAGGAGAATACGGTGAGGACTTGGTGTCCTGAACTGTGTGTTCAGGACTGGGTGTCCGGGACTGTGTGTCCTAAGGTTTAAATACCTAGCCGCTCCAACCAGACGTACAGTTGTCACAGCAACTGGAACTGGTCCAACATATCATTGTCTTCAACGAGTCACTGGTTTTATCTTCACTTCCTTCTCTTACTGTTACTCATTGTGAAGCCATTGCATGCTTGCTTTATCTTTTTGTCTTCACAATGTGAAAGTATGATCTGTTTGGCTTCATAACTTCTTCCTACCTGATCCTTATTACACTGAAGCTGTTTGTCATTGTGCTTTCACTCTATTGAATACATGACCATGGCTGGCCTAGTGTAATCTAACTTCCGGTGCATAGTAATAGGCATACTCTTCGCTGTTTGTCTTCATAACTCTCATGTTTTGAAGACTTTCATAAAAATCGCCTATTCACCCCCCCCTCTAGTCGATATAACGCACTTTCAATTGGTATCAGAGCAAGGTGCTCCCTTGTTCTGTGTGATTTGGTTTAACCACCTGGAGTTTTAGCTATGTCGACTGCAGGGATAATCAAAGTCTCCGCTGCGTGCCCCGTCTTCGATGGAACTGAATATCCCTACTAGAAGAATAAGATGCGCATGCATCTTGAAGCCATTGACGTCGACCTATGGTATGTCGTCGAGAACGGCGTTCCCAAGGCTGGAGAAGGTGTCACTGCTGCTAATGTCAAGAAGTTCACTCAACTGGACTCTACTGCCAAAAATTTCATCTGTGGTCATCTGACAAAAGGACAGTATGGCCGTGTGAGTGCTTTGAAGACATCCAAGCTGGTTTGGGACTGGCTCTCCAAGGTCAATGAAGGCGTCTCAACCCAGAGAGATCAAAGAATCAGTGTTCTTCGCAACCTCTTCAAACGCTTCAAGCGAAATGACAATGAGAATGTCCAGCACACATTTGACCGGCTCACTGACATCACAAATGAGCTTCAAGCCCTCGGCGCCACTGAGATCACCAAACATGAAATCTTCAAGACGCTGCTAAGATCACTTGATAGTTCGTTTGACATCCTAGCCCTGATGATTCAAGAACGTCCTGATTTCAAGACACTTGATCCGTCTGACATACTTGAGAGGCTCAACACACATGAGTTTCAGCTTTCTGAGAAAAGAGATATCTACGGCAAACTATGGGCGAACTCGTGCCTTGAAGGCAAAAGCTGTTTCCTCATCTGAAGAAGAATCTGACTGCAGTTCTGATGATCCTGAAGACATTGGAAGAGAACTTGCAATGCTAGTGAAGAAGTTCCAAAAATTCACCAAGAAGAAAGGCTTCAGAAAATCTTCACGATCAAGCTCAAGGAATGATGAAGCTTCTGCTCATGACTACAAGAAGAAAACATGTCAGAAGTGCAAGAAAACTGGACACTTCATCTCTGAGTGTCCACAATGGGACAATGAGAACAGAAGGAAGAAGAAGAGCAAGGAATATGATTCTGACGACAAGAAGAAGAAGAAATACTCAAAGTCTTCTTCCAAGTCTTCCTCAAAGTCTTCATCACACAAGAAGAGCTCATCTGGCAAGGCACGTGCGTTTTTTGGCAAGGAGATGGATTCAGAGGAGGAGTCCGCATCTGAGGAGGCAGAGGTGGAGTCTGAGGAGGAGTCTGATTCTGGCATTGCGAGTCTGGCTACAGCACACGTCGCCAAGTCCATCTTCAACACTGAAGACAATGACTGCATCACCGAGACCGACGCAAATGACAAGAACAACTCCACTCCTACCTACTGCTTCATGGCACGCGGTGCCAAGGTAAACACACACACTACTCGCTATCAAACATCTAGTGACGATGACTCTGACTGTGATTCAAAACCCAGCTACAAAACACTTGCTAAAATTGCAACTGAACAACAGAAAGCTATGGAACATATTCAAAAACTGTTAGACAGAAGCAATGATCTGTTGGGTGCTGAAATGACTCGATATGAATCCTTAATTGAAGACATAAAAAACCTTCACGTTAAGTATCAGGAACTTGAAGATCGTCTTGATACTCTCTCAACAACTCATGAAAAGCTTTCCTATGATTATCTTCAAAGGAAGCAAGAACTTGAGAAATTGAGAGCGGCTCATGAAGATCTTCAAAAGGTAAACGAGTCACTTCACGCCGAACAGACCAGTCCCGCTCAGGAAGGATTTGAACCACCATGTCTTAAATGCATTGAGCGTGATAATGCTACTTCTGTTGTTGAATGTTCCACTGCTACTGCTGTTCCAATATCTTCAACTGTTGATGTGGTAACTAACCCCTCTGCTGAGGATACCACTGCTATTGCTGATGAGAATGCTAGGTTGAAGACATTGCTTGAAACAGGGATGTACAAAAGTCTTAAAGGACATCAGACATTATGTGATGTCCTCAAGAAGCAGATTCTGAACCGAAACCCTAGGAAAGAGGGTGTTGGGTTCGTGAGGAAAATAAATGCAGATGGCTCTTACTGGAAACCTGAGCAGTACCCCAAAACCACATGGGTTGCTGCAAAGGAACTTTCAGCAGATCCATCCAATTTATCTGTCTTCACTTGTGCTAACCCCATTATCATTGATGAATCCTTTGATGCAAACTATAAACTGTTTAAGAATCAGAATGGTGAAGTGTTTGCCAGGTACATTGGTACTAACTGCAGGAATGGACCACCTATGAAGAAGATCTGGGTTCCGAAAAAGTGTCTGAAAAATATTCCTATGAATGTGTTCATGACACCTCACTTGAAGAAGACAAACATCAGACCAAAGGCTTCATATGGTCCAAAGGCTTCATACAAACAGAGGACTCACCTGAGTCACACTAACGCAAATGTTTTGCAGGGAAACCATACTCAGGCATATGAATATGAGAGCGGTTCTTCGAATCGTCATGTTCATATGACCAAAAATTATTCTGCTTATTCCTATGAGTATTATTGTCCACCTGCTAGACTGTTTGCTAAGGCTTCAAAGCCAAAATTCTCAGATGCTGCACTTAGACTTATTGCTTCTAAGCCACCCTTGAAGATGTGGGTGGTTAAGAAAGCTTAACTCTCTTTTGCAGGGAAAGGTATCCAGCAGAAAAACAAAATCTTCTGATGCTATTGCTGGGGACCTTAAAAATCTTGTAGGGCGCAAGATAAAATGCCCGAATGGCATAATTATGTACTTCGTTCCTCAATCGCATGCTACTCTCCCTATTAGTCCTAATCTGGATCTAAGTTTTCATAACCCACTGGTTCGTCAAATGTTTTTGCTTCACAATTCTCTTCGTGAAGCCTATCCCCCTAACTGCACTGTAGGGTACGACACCAGCGACTTCAAAGTCTTCAGAATGGATTATTGACAGTGGGTGTACAAATCACATGACTGGCAAAAGAAGCCTTCTTATGGACTCAACCTTACGTCCATCCGACAAGAGCCACATCACATTTGCTGACACTGGTAAAAGTAAGGTATTGGGTCTAGGTAGAGTTGCAATCTAAAAGGATCAACACATGGATAAAGTCATGCTTGTTGAATCCCTTGGCTTCAACTTAATGTCTGTCTCAATGCTTTGCGATTTGAATATGATCGTAATGTTTGGAAAATATCGTTGCCTGGTACTAATGGAATCTAACAAGTCTCTAGTGTTTGAAGGGTATCGGAAAGGTGATTTGTACGTGGTAGATTTCTCAGCAGGACCACAACTTGCAGTATGTCTTCTTGCAAAAGCTTCAGAATGCTGGCTTTGGCATCGGAGGCTTGGGCATGCTGGCATGAGGAACCTCCACACCCTTGCGAAGAAGAAGCATGTCATAGGCATCGAGGGCGTCAAGTTCAAGAAAGATCACTTATGCGGTGCCTGTGAAGTAGGGAAGATGACAAGGGCAAAACATCTTTCGAAGACAATCATGACTACTACACAACCCTTCGAACTGCTCCACATGGATCTTTTCGGTCCCACTCACTACTCAACTTTTACTACTTCTGCTTGCCTCTATGGCTTTGTCATTGTTGATGATTACTCTAGATATACTTGGGTGCACATAATCCTTTACAAGACTGAAGTGCAGGATGTCTTCAGACGCTTCGCCAATCGAGCTATGAACAATTTTGGCGCCAAGATAAAGCACATCAGAAGTGACAATGGCACTGAATTCATGAACACTGGCCTTGACACATATCTTCATACCTTGGGCATCACACATGAATTTTCAGCTCCGTACACGCCACAGCAGAATGGCATCGTCGAACGCAAGAACAGAACACTCATTGAGATGGCCAGAAAAATGCTAGATGAATACAAGACTCCAAGAAAATTCTGGACTGAAGCCATTGACACTGCATGTCATACAATCAATCGTGTTTATCTTCACAAGCTTCTGAACAAGACATCTTATGAACTCCTAACTGGCAAGAAGCCAAATGTCAGTTACTTCAGAGTATTTGGAGCAAGGTGCTAGATTAAAGACCCATACCACACCTCAAAGTTTGCACCAAAAGCACATGAGGGCTTTATGCTTGGATATGGAAAGGATTCACACTCCTACAGAGTCTTCAATCTCTTCCATTACAAAGTGGTTGAAACAGTGGATGTGCGGTTTGATGAGACAAATGGTTCACAAAGAGAGCAATTGCCAAATGTTCTAGATGAAGTTCCAGCTAGTGAATCAATCAAGCTTATGGGAACTGGAGAGATTATTCCTTCTGAAGCTCATCCTGAAGAAGAACTTATCATCTCAGCACCTGATCAACATGAAGACATTGCTCAGCCTGAAGACATTCCTCCCAACAACAACACAGATTAGCAAGAGCAAAGTCTTCGCCCTATACATCCTCGTGTTGCCAATGAAGTGCAGATTGACAGAATAATTGACAGCATCAATGCACCTGGTCCACTCACTCGTTCAAGGGCAACTCAGCTAGCAAATTTTTGTGGGCACTTCGCATTCATATCAATATCAGAACCCAAGAAAGTTGAAGAAGCCTTCATGGAACCTGAATGGATTCAAGCTATGCAAGAAGAGCTTCAATAGTTTGAGCTGAATAATGTATGGGAACTAGTTAAGCGTCCTGATCCACAAAAGCACAACATTATAGGCACTAAATGGATATATCGCAACAAACAAGATGAGCATGGTCAAGTTGTCAGAAACAAAGCTCGTCTCGTTGCTCAAGGATATACTCAAGTGGAGGGCATTGACTTCGATGAAACATTTGCTCCTGTGGCTAGGCCTGAAGCCATACGCATACTGCTGGCCTATGCAAATCATCATAACATACTTCTATATCAAATGGATGTGAAAAGTGCCTTTCTCAATGGCAATATTGAAGAAGAAGTGTATGTTGCACAACCGCCTGGCTTTGAAAATCCAAAACATCCTGACATGGTATACAAGCTCAACAAGGCACTGTATGGCCTCAAACAAACCCCTAGGGCCTGGTATGACACACTCAAGTACTTCCTGAAGAGCAAAGGCTTCATACCTGGTTCCCTGGATCCCACTCTTTTCACGAAGACATATGATGGTGAAATGTTGGTGTGCCAAATATATGTGGATGACATTATCTTCGGCTGCATCAATCAGAAGTATAGTGAAGAGTTTGGATATATGATGCAAGAGCAATATCAGATGTCCATGATGGGGGAGCTGAAGTTCTTCCTTGGTCTTCAAATACGACAACAACGCAATGGCATCTTCATATCTCAAGAGAAGTATCTCAAAGATTGCCTGAAGAAGTTCGGTATGCAAGACTGCAAAGGCTTCACAACACCAATGCTAGCCAAACATCATCTAGGTCCTGACGACAATGGTAAAGAGTTCGATCAAAAGGTATACCGTGACAATGGTAAAGAGTTCGATCAAAAGGTATACCGCTCCATGATTGGTTCTTTACTTTATTTATGTGCATCTAGGCCAGATATTATGCTTAGTGTTTGCATGTGTGCTCGATTTCAAGCGGCACCAAAGGAGTCGCATCACTTAGCTGTGAAGCGAATTCTTTGATATTTGGCTCACACCCCAACTCTAGGATTATGGTATCCAAAGGGCTCAGAGTTTGATTTGGTTGGATTTTCGGATGCTGATTATGCTGGTGATAAGGTGGATCGCAAGTCTACATCAGGCACATGTCACTTTCTGGGACGATCACTTGTATGTTGGTCTTCAAAGAAGCAGAACTGTGTATCTCTCTCCACTGCTAAATCTGAATACTAAATACATTGCTGCTGGATCTTGCTGCGCTCAGCTTCTGTGGATGAAGCAAACACTCAAGGACTATGGCATTCATCTGAAGCAAGTGCCACTTTACTGCGACAACGAAAGCGCCATCAAGATTGCCAACAACCCAGTTCAGCACTCGAAGACAAAGCACATTGAAATTCATCATCACTTTCTCAGAGATCATGTTGTGAAGGAAGACATTGATATCATACACGTCAACACTGAAGAACAATTGGCAGATATCTTCACCAAGCCCTTGGATGAGAAGAGGTTTTGCAAGTTACGGTGTGAGCTAAATATCTTGGAATCCTCAAATGTCTTGTGATCAGGCACACATCCTAACACTTATGCATATTGATGACTTAGATGTGCAACACATAAAGTAAAGTATATCTTCAATCAATGAAGACATACATTCTAAGTGTGAATACATTAATGTGGAATTTGACTTCGGAGCGCCACGATAATTGTGCGCCGTGTCTGGCTCTAATACTTCCTATACGGTGGGTAACGCCACCACCAAACGTTCCATTTTAAAGTGTTTCACTCATGGCGTTTCCCTTCAATATCTTCACTACATTGATTATATAGATATATACATACTAGTGTTCTGTCCTCTACAGCATTCACTTATAGCTATGTCTTCTTGGTTGAATCTTTTGAACTAAGTGAATGTGATCGGACCCTAATCTCTCTATGCTTTCTATCTCAAATTCTATCTCACCAAGTCCTATGCTTTCTATCTCAAATTCTATCTCTCCAAGTCATATGCATTCTATTGAAACTATCGAATTTCTTCACTATATCCTTGTCAGCTGAAGATATAGAGACAACCATAAAGTCCGTTTTTAATGCTCATTCCTCCACATAAAATCCGGAGAAGCAGGAACGACCGCCCGACAATTTAGGCGCGCGTGGGATGTGGAACAAACCCCAAACTTCCGCTAACTGGCCACGCATTCCTCAAATGCGAACCGCCAGGGGCACCTGTGTAATAGCACAGTGCCGCCCCTGAGCCTATAAATTCACACTTACCGCGGTCATTATCTCTTTCTTCCACCCTCGCACGAACCCTAGCGCCACCGCTAGCACTCGACGACGCCGGAGACGAAGCGCTTCGCTGCCGCAACCTCTCCAACGCCGTCCTCACGCCGACCGCGGACATCGTCCTCTCCGTCGTCGCCATAGGTGTTTTCCGTCGCCAAGTTAGGGCACGGAGGACTGAACTGCTCGGCATCAACTCCCTTCCGTCTAGCAGTTCCAGTGTGGTAAATAAAACTTCTTTTTACAGCCCCTTCTGATCTTATGGTTCTGTCACTTTCTACCATAAGAAGTTTGTCTTCACACAAGTTAGATCTCTCAATCTGCATCTCATAACATGCCTAGTATATTCACTTGTGCCTCATAAAGTAGTTAGATTCCTCACTTGTACTGATCTGTGGGTTCGTACAAATCTGGAACCAACTTCTTATCTATGAGTGAATGTCTTCGCATGATGAGGTCATTGTCTTCTAAACTGATTAATCTTCAAAACCTTCTGAGAATGCATATGACCTCTTCCCCTTCCCTCGCACCTTAATGCTGTCACAGGTACATGTCCGTGGGAGAATCCTTCGGTTCTCATAGTCTGCATTCATTTGCAGAATTCTTACAGCATCACATAAACTCTCCTGAAGCCAGTTCCTGTTGGTCCAGAAAAGGAAAGCCTTTGAAGCCTTTGAAAGTTTTGAAGCCTTTCAAGTTAAAGTTTATGGCTTCAGAAGAAGCAGCAAGGAAGGGGGGCAGACAGAGACGTGAGGGAACTTCCAAAGATCTGCCTGAAGACTTGGCAGAAATGTACAAAACAGATCCAGAAGAGAGCTATGGGCAGCGCAAGACCCGAATCCAATGGATTCAACGCTATTGGGCAGAACAGTGGTTCAAATACCGCTTCGTCACTCAGGAGTATGCTGAAAAGAGTGCCATCAAGAAGCCATGGGGGGACATCTTATACAAGAATCTCGTACCCAAGACCAGAGATGAAGCCATTGCTCAAGGCTTCTACCCATGCATGGTCCGAGGACCACAGCCTGATGATGCGCATCCGTCTTCACTCCTCTGGTGTCGTGATGACAATCTCTTCAAGCGCAACTTTAAGTTTGCCCAACAATCAGCGAAGCTGAATAAGAAGAAATTTGGGTTAGATTTCAACCCTGGTCCCTCCGCACCAAGGGCAGATGGCACACGCGACGCTGAACCCAATATCATCGGTCCGTTTGCCAATCTTGAGGGCCTGATCACCCACATCTTAGTCCAAGGGACTGCCGTGAATGACCCTCCAGCTGACTCTGATTCTGATGAAGCTCCTGCTGTGTCGAAGCCAAAGCAGACGAAGAGATCAAAAGCTTCAAAGCCGGTCCCTGCCTCAAAAATCTCAAGGGCAAAGCCATTGAAAACTGCACCTCCTGAAGTCAGTGTGCAGTCTGAAGACGTATCCCGCGTCTCCAAGCCCCTGAAGGAAAAGGAGCCCCAGCAACAAACAGGCAAAGAGCTCACTACTGCTGCCATTCTGCGCAGCGAAGCCATTGATCTATCAAGCGATGAAGATCTGGGAGATGACGCTCTAGAGCAACTTATCAAAAGCAAAGAAGAAGCTAAAATCTTCAACAACCTGCCTCTCTTTGATGTCGCCATCATCCACAACTTTATCGATGAATGGTTTGACTCACCAGACATAAGCTTCAATGATCTGCAGCTGCCTGTTAGCCTCAGCGTCGCCTTTCAAGGCGCAATCGCTTCAGAACTTGCCATTGCTCAGCGCATCGTTGAGCTGAAGCAGAAAATTGATCATGAAAAGGCTCAGTTCAAGAAGCACATGGCCAGGCTCAGCGTGCAGGAAGTGAAGAGCTTCAAAACCATGTTGCATGAGCTCAAGGAAAACTTTCTGAAGAAGCATGCTGAAGCTCAGGGCTCGCGTGAGAGGATGAAGTCTCTGGCAGAACGATGTGTGCAGGCCTACAATGAGGCCGAGAAGCGCAAGGCACTTGGGCGTCCTGGCATCGACCCCAAGATGGCCGCAAAGAAGAAGAAGCAGCCCGCTGTGAATGAACCAGAGGCACCAAGACAAGAAACTCCGCTTGTCTTCCCAACCGCAACGACTGGCTCGAAGCCAAAGAGCCGGTCAACAGCTTCAGAGCTAAAGAAGACAAGAACTGCAGAGGCTGAAGCCAGAAAAAGGAAGAGCTTTGAAGCCTCTCCTAATGCCCCCAGCAAAAAGAAGCACAAGATCAAGAAATCTCGGGCTGCTCCCACAGAGCCCTTGATGGTTGAACCCCTCTCTGTCATTCACCCCAATGTAGAAAGACGGCTGACAGTTCATGAGCCTGCTCCCACAGAGGCTCCTGAAGCTGAAGATATTCTAGCAGCCGACCCCATAGCTGCTGAAGACATTGGTCACCAAGACAATGTACAAGATGATGCAGCCCTTCCTCAGCTTGAAACAAGCGAACTCATCAGTATTGGTCGTCCTCTGACGCCAATGGCACAAGATGGGTCATGGGCGGATCGTCCTCAGGAGGAAGAAGACTTTGAGGCCCAGCCCACTCCGACACCACAAGCGTCGTCTGCGTTCCGTAGGCTTCGCAAAGGTCCACGGCCTCAAGTACATACTGAAGAAATTCCGGCTGCATCAGCCGAAGACAATGAAGAAGCACCACCAGAACAAACTTCCCCACTCCATCAAGATGCAGTTCTCCAGAAGAACGTGCCTGAGTTTGCTCCTCCAACTACACCAGCAGAGGAAGAAAATGTTGCGGCTGCCACCACAAACACTGAAGCAAATGTGGAGCCCGCCCCAGCAAATGCTTCAGCGGACAGCGAAGCTACTAAGCCTGACGCTTCTGTTCCTGAGTCTGCTGCAGGTCCACAGTTTGATTATCATATTGAGCACAGGCCTCATGTCTAGAAGCCAGTCCCAAGGCTTCCAAGGTTCCCAGGTCCTGCATCAGCACCTGGCTCCTTTGATATTAACAGCTTCAAGGCAGACAATACATTTTTCAATAGCTCCAAGAACCCCTATTCAAGGGAAAGGATTGTATCAGATAGGTTTTGGAGCTATTCTCAGCGCAGCTATTATTCATGCATCTTATACAACCAAGGTCGCATCTTCCCGCACAAGCGCCTTGAGGTTGAAGCCATTGCTGGTCTGCCATGTCTTGAGGAAGCTTTGGATTGCTTCAGGCAAGTGGGTCTGCTGCCGTTTGTGACTGATGAAGAGCACTGGAATGAAGAGCTTCTGCTTCAGTTCTATGCCACCCTTCATATAAAAGGATACAACAGAGATCCGAAGACTTGGATCCTGGAGTGGATGACTGGCAATGTCCATCATGAAGCCAATGCATTTGATATCATTGAGCTCACCGGCCTGCCCACTCCAGGCAAATTCTTCGAGGAAGGCTGTCAACTACATTCTGAAGCTATTGAGAGCATATTCCAGAGGCCTGAACCCAATATGAGTCAGATGCTCTCAATGATGAAGCCATTGCCTCAGGATGCACCTTATCCTACTGAGTTCTTCGTTGAAGACCTAGAGTACCTGCCCAGGACCATATATCACATCATCCGGCGGACTCTCTGGCCCATTAAGGGGCACTCTCCAAATGCAAAGATTGAAGGTGCAATGAAGACTCTCATATTCTATATCCTGCATGGCAAATGCTTCAACGCACAGGATCTCTTCATACGCCAACTTGCAGCGTCAGGCTCGGAATTATTTGGTTTGAATTTCTATGCCCACTGGGTGATGAGGCTGATCAAACTGCACTCTACGATCTCGTATCAGCCCTCAGCCCGGAACCATCGGATCTTCCTGCCAGATGTGGATACCTCTGCTGAAGCAATATATCCTGAGCCTGACAAGCAACCGATAAGTCTTAAGAATGCAGAACACCAGACCTTCACACAGAATGTTGAAGGTGTTGAAGCTATATCCAGGGTATATCCGTTGGCTGGCACTACACGTGCACCAGCATCTACTGAAGCCACAGACAGCACAAATGCTCCAAGACCCAAGAAGCGTGCTCGTGTCCTCACTGACCGAGAGATTCTTGTGGCCCTTCACCAAAAGTAGGTTAGGCATCACAACTGGCTAAAACGTCAGATGAAGAGCCTCTTGGTGGATGTCAATCGTCTTCGAAACCTTGCCACCAAGAATGCCTTCGTTACACATGAGACTTGCCATCGTACGTGGAAAGGGCTCTCAATGATATGCACTGAAGCTGAACTTGAAGAGGATGGCTTCACAGAGCGCTTCAAGTTTGACACCACACCTCCTAGAAGGGCTGTGATGCGCAACACACCATCACCTGAAGACTCTGAGTTTTCTTCATCTGCTGCCACAGTTACTGCAAGGATCATTGATGAAGACGACGATGCTACTTCACCACCACCTGCTTCAGCACCTCCAAGTTCTGCACCGCCAAACAACTCCACCGACCCTGCTGCGCCTGGGAAATCGTAGAAAACTCTATGTCTTCAAACCTTTTTGGTCATTACTGACAAAAGGGGGAGAAGCATATGATGTTTATAGTCTTCAAGTGGGTCAATATGGGCGGGTGCCTTATGTCTTGTTATATTTTGCTTCGTGTTTACAACTCTTGTTTTTGCTTCATTTGGTTCTTTGAGTTGTAAACACTAAAACTCGATGGTCGTCTGCTACTTGTTTGCCACTCTGTTTGCGAAGATAAATTCCGCATGTGCGACGATAAATTCCGCACTTATCTCATTCTGCAGACATCCATTTTCCATTATGCATGTCATTATCTTCATATACTTTCACATGCATAGTGGATTGTCATCATAAGCTGAAGTGGATCTCCACAAGTACAACCTGCCATGTGCATTTGCATTCCAAAAGCAAATTAACTTATATGCACATCTTTAGGGGGAGCCCTTGCAACTTATGAAGACAATTCCCTATCCTTTACAAACTTCACACCTTATATTCCCCGTTGAAAACTTCAACTAGTTTGTCATCAATCACCAAAAAGGGGGAGATTGTAAGTGCATCTAGTGCCACCCCTAGTTGGTTTTGGAGTATTGACGACAAACCTAGTTGAGGGACTAATGTGTTTGTGAGAATTGCAGGAAAACACAGGTAGAAGTCCCTCAATGATTCGGTTTTACTACCAGAGATGACCCCTAAAAATGTATGAAGACATTGAAGACAAAGGTGGTACATGAAGATATTCACTTTGAAGACTATGACAAAAGAAGACACGTTATGAAGCATATGGAGCTCGAAGACTTAGATCTTTCGTAGTTCTTTTTCTTTTGTGTTGAGTCATAGGAACCACCGTACTGTTAAGTGGGGTCCAGGAGAACCAGTCAGAATGACTGAAGTGATGCCTAAATCAAAAACCTATATCTTCGAGTGAAGACAATGAGAGCGAATCTTGTCCAGAGCCGGACAAGTCAGCTTTGCTTGTAGCCCAAGTAAAGTTGCCATGAGAGTTCGAAATGTGACCGTTGAGACACGTGTCAGTTCCTTAGTGACCCAGGGTCATTTCGGACAAATCAGGTCGGGTTGCCAAGTGGCTATAAATAGCCCACCCCCACAACCATAAACGGTTGGCTACTCATATTTCAGTGCACGGCTTTTGTCGTTTGAGAGCAACCCACCTCAAAGCCTTTGAGAGAAAAATTCCTAGTGAGGAGAAAAGCCCTAACCACCCAAAGCCAGAATAAATTGGGCATCACTTAAGTCTTCGTGTCTGTGTGATCTGAAGACTTATTACACTTGAGGACTGTGAATCCTCCAGACGGTTAGGCGTCGCGTTCAGAGCATCCAAGAGACATTGTGGATTGCCAGTGAACGAAGTCTGTGAAGGTTTGGGAGTCTACCTTGAAGACTTACCAGAGTGATTGGGCGAGGACTAAGTGACCTTAGCTGAAGGAGAATACAGTGAGGACTTGGTGTCCTGAACTGTGTGTTCAGGACTGGGTGTCTGGGACTGTGTGTCCTAAGGTTTAAATACCTAGCCACTCCAACCAGACGTACAGTTGTCATAGCAACTGGAACTGGTCCAACATATCATTGTCTTCAACGAGTCACTGGTTTTATCTTCACTTCCTTCTCTTACTGTTACTCATTGTGAAGCCATTGCATGCTTGCTTTATCTTTTTGTCTTCACAACGTGAAAGTATGATCTGTTTGGCTTCATAACTTCTTCCTACCTGATCCTTATTACACTGAAGCTGTTTGTCATTGTGCTTTCACTCTATTGAATACATGACCATGGCTGGCCTAGTGTAATCTAACTTCCGCTGCATAGTAATAGGCATACTCTTCGCTGTTTGTCTTCATAACTCTCATGTTTTGAAGACTTTCATAAAAATCACCTATTCACCCCCCCCCTCTAGTCGATATAACGCACTTTCAGGCATCTAGAAAACACAGCAGGTCGCATTCGGCGGTGGAGTCGACGATATGGTCGATGCGTGGAAGTGGGAACGGGTCTTGTGGGCAGGCTTTGTTGAGGTTGGTGAAGTTGACGCACATACGTTCCTTCCCACCATTCTTGGGCACAACGAGGGGGTTCGCCAAACATTCTAGGTACCGGACCTCGCGGATGACACCCGTGTCGGATCGTGGGTTCCGGTAAACCCTTGAGGTTCAAACACTAGGGTGCGCATGAAGATCTCTCTCTCTCTCTCTCTCTTGCTCACTCTCGCAACGATCTCTAGGCCTAGCTCTCCGAACCGAAGGAACAAGAGACACGAGAGTTTATACTAGTTTGGGCCACCGTTGTGGTGTAATACCCTACTCCAATGTGGTGTGGTGGATTGCCTCGTGGGCTGAGGATGAACTAGTACAAAGGATGAACAACCTCCTGAGGAGAGGTGTTCTTGAGCTCGATGAGCTTGTGTGTGTGAGGATGGTCTGAATGATCCTTCCCTACTAAGGTGGTGGCTAGTCCTATTTATAGAGGCACTGGTCCTCTTCCCAAATGTTTAGGTGGGAAGGGATCCCACAATGGCCAATTTCGAAGGGAGACAACTGGTACATGTTATCCTGACAAAAGGTGGTCTTTGCCTACCAAACACTCTGGTGGTGACGCCGCCGTGGGCTCCATGGTGACCTCCGTCCTGCCTTCATGCTGGTCTTGGTCTTGTTGCACCGATATGGAAACCTTTGCATGAGGCCTAGGGACTCCTCGCATGTGCTTGCCTCTTTAGCACCAAAGAGGAAACTGGCATCATGCGCCCGCTAGCGCCTGCCTGGCCTTGGTCGTCATGGCTCACGTCACGCGAACCTCGCGAGGTGCCCCTTGCATAGATATCTCCACTCCTCGGGAGCCGGCCTAGGGAGGCCGCCCCGGAGGAGGTCTTGGTGTCGTCTGCCTCACGAGGCTTGCCCCTCACGAGGGTCTTGAGTGGTTGCCAGTGAAGATGGGCCGTACCAGGCCGCTGGATGAGCCACGCCCTGGGCCACAGGCAGGCAAGTCTGGGTACCCCCATTCCCAGGACGCCGACAGCCCGCGACTTGTAGCTTGCGGGTTTCCTGGATGATGAAAGACTGCTTCTCCGTGGACTGCTGTCGCGCCTTCTGCTTCACAGGGCGCACATTGGGGCACACCCTTAAGTGATGCTCGATTACTCCCCTTGGGAATCCCACTACCTGCTTGGGCTCCCAGGAGAATACCTCCTTGTTCGTACACAAGAACCTCACCATCGCCTCTTCTTGGTCGGGGTCGAGGTTGGCGCCTATGGTGAAAGTGGCTCCCAAGGCCCCGTCTTCCTCAACCGGCATTTTCTTGGTTTCCGCCTGATCTTGACTGAACAGCTGCTTCTTTTTTGCTGGCACGGCCCCCTTAGCCCTTGGGGCGGCCTCAACGGCTGGACGTGCTGCCGCAGCAGCTCTGAAGGCGAGCTTGAGAGCCGTTAGGGATTCCTTGGTGTCCCCTGCCACGGTGAGAGTGCCGCTGCTCCCCGACATCTTCATGAGGTTGTAGGATGGTTGGCTTGCTGCCATGAACTGAGCCAGTGCAGGGTACCCGAGGATGGCGTTGTACGGGAGGCCGATGTGGGCAATGTCGGAGTCGATCAGCTTGGTGCGGTAGTTGTCACGGGTATCAAAGGTGACCGGGAGGAGTATTTGCCCCAGGGGGCTGGTGGAGACGACACCGACCCCAGAGAAAGGCTTGGTGGGGCGGAGCCTGCCGTATGGTACATGAAGCAAGCCGAAGGCTTCGACAGAGAGCACGTTGAGGCCAGCTCCACTGTCGATGAGGGTCGTGGTCACCTCCACGTTGCAGATGGTGGGTGTGCACAACATCGGGAGCATGCCTGAGCCCACAGTGATATTTGGGTGGTCCTCCGACCTGAAGGTGAGGTCGGCCTGGGGCGCCGCCCATCCCGGGGGAGCCCCTGGTTGCACGCTGGCAGCACCCACCTGGCGGAAGAACTGCTGGACGTGGTGCCCGCGAACCACGTAGGAGGGCTACAACGGCGAGAGGTGCCTGTGCCGTGAAGCGCGCGACAAAGAGGCGGCGCAGCTCCTCCTAGGAGGCCACCGAAGATCCTGGCAGGCTGAGCAGCCAGGCATGTGGCACGCCAGCCAGGGCCAGGGGGAACTAGTTGGCCATGACCCGGTCATCTCCTCCGGCTTCGAGGACGGCCTCCTCATACGCCTGCAGGAAAGCCGCCGGATCCGCCGTGCCGTCGTAGCGGGGTGGCATCTCCGGCCTGAACTTGCGTGGCCACTGCACCTGTCGTAAAGCGTGGGTGAAGGCCCGGATGCCCACGGCGCATCCGCAAGCACCCGCCGGCCTAAATGGGGAGATGGCATAGGCCATGGAGCTGGACGAAGCAAGCGGAGAGGCAAAGCTTCGGTGCACCCCTACCTGGCGCACCAAATGACGGATCATGGGTTTCGGCAAACCCTTGAGGTTCGAACACTGGGGTGCGCACGAAGATCTCTCTCTCTCTCTCTCGCTCACTCTCGCAACAATCTCTAGGCCTAGCTTGCCAAACCCAAGGAACAAGAGACACTTGAGTTTATACTGGTTCGGGCCACCGTTGTGGTGTAATAGCCTACTCCAGTGTGGTGTGGTGGATTGCCTCGTAGGATGAGGACGAACTAGTATAAAGGATGGAAAACCTCCTGAGGACTGGTGTTCTTGAGCTCGGTGAGCTTGTGTGTGGGGGGATGGTCTTGAAGATCCATCCTCAGATGAGCCGGTCCTCGACTATGGTGGTGGCTAGCCCTATTTATAGAGGCCCTGGTCCTCTTCCCAAATGTTTAGGCGGGAAGGGAGCCCACAATGGCCAATTTCGAAGGGAAACAACTAGTACAAGTTATCCTGACAAAAGGTGGTCTTTGCCTGCCAAAGGCTCTGGTGGTGACGCCACCGTGGGCTCCGCGGTGACCTCCGTCCTACCGGTCTTGGTCTTGTTGCACCGATATGGAAACCTTTGCTTGATGCCTCGGGACTCCTCGCCTACACTTTCCCCTTTAGTGCCAAAGAGGAAACTGGCACCCTGCGCCCGCTGGCGCCCGCCTGGCCTTGGTCATCATGGCTCACGTCATGTGAACCTTGTGAGGTGCCCTTTGCATAGATATCTTCGCTCCTCGGGAGCCAGCCTAGGGAGGCCGCCCCGGAGGAGGTCTTGGTGTCGTCCTCCTCGCGAGGCTTGGCCCCTCGCGAGGGTCTTGAGTGGTTGCTGGTGAAGATGGGCCGTACCAGGCCATTGGTGGAGCCACGCCCTGGGATGCAGGCAGTCAAGTCTAGGTACCCCCGTTCCCAGGACGCCGATAGCTTGCACCAGTCCATAGATGCATCGCTGGAGCTTGCACATTTTTTTAGCATCTTTAGGATCGACAAAAACTTCTGGTTGCATCATATACAACTCTTCATTAATATCCATTAAGGAATGCAGTTTTTGACATCTATTTGCCAAATTTCATAATAGTAAAATGCGGCAATTGCTAACATGATTCGGACTGACTTAAGCATCGCTACGAGTGAGAAGGTCTCATTGTAGTCAAGCCCTTGAACTTGTCGAAAACCTTTCGCGACAAGTAGATCTTTGTAGATGGTGACATTACCATCAGCTTCAGTCTTCTTCTTGAAGATCCATTTATTCTCAATGGCTTGTCGATCATCGGGCAAGTCCACCAAAGTCCATACTTTGTTCTCATACATGGATCCTATCTCAGATTTCATGGCCTCAAGCCATTTATTGGAATCTGGGCTCATTATAGCTTCTTCATAGGTCGTAGGTTCGCCATGATCTAGTAACATGACTTCCAGAACAAGATTACCGTACCACTCTGGTGCGGAACATGCTCTGTTCGACCTACGAGGTCCAGTAGTAACTTGATCTAAAGTGTCATGATCATCATCATTAGCTTCCTCTCTAGTTGCTGTAGGCATCACGGGAACGGATTTCTCTGATGTGCTAATTTCCAAATTGAGAGAAGGTACAATTACCTCATCAAGTTCTACTTTCCTCCCACTCCTTTCGAGAGAAACTCATTCTCTAGAAATGTTCCATTCTTGGCAGAAGGTGTACCCAATTGTTTACTTAGGGTATCCTATGAAGACACACTTCTCCAATTTGGGTTCGAGCTTATCAGGCTGAAGCCTTTTGACATAAGTGTCACAACCCCAAACTTTAAGAAACCATAACTTAGATTTCTTGCCAAACCACAGTTCATACGGTGTCATCTCAATAAATTTAGACGGTGCCCTATTTAATGTGAATGCATCTGTCTCTAATGCATAACCCCAAAACGATAGTGGTAAATCGGTAAGAGACACCATAGGTCGCACCATATCTAATAAAGTAGGTTACGACGTTCGACACACCATTAAGCCGTGGTGTTCCAGGTGGTGTGAGTTGTGAAACTATTCCACATTGTTTTAAATGAAGGCCAAACTCGTAACTCAAATATTCACCTCTGCGATCAGATCATGGAACCTTTATTTTCTTGTTACGATGATTCTTCACTTCACTCTGAAATTCTTTGAACTTTTCAAATGTTTCAGACTTGTGTTTCATTAAGTAGATATACCCATATCTGCTCAAATCATCTGTGAAGGTCAAAAAATAACAAAACCTGCCGTGTGCCTCAACACTCATCGTGTTGGAAATATGCCCTAGAGGCAATAATAAATTAGTTATTATCATATTTCCTTGTTCATGATAATCGTGTATTATCCATGCTAGAATTGTATTGATCAGAAACTCAAATACATGTGTGGATACATAGACAACAACATGTCCCTAGTAAGCCTCTACCAAACTAGCTCATTGATCAAAGATGGCTATGGTTTCCTAGCCATGGACATGAGTTGTCATTTGATAACGGGATCACATCATTAGGAGAATGATGTGATGGACAAGACCCAAACTATGAACGTAGTATATGATTGTGTCATGTTTATTGCTATTGTTTTCTGCATGTCAAGTATATGTTCCTACGACCATGAGATCATGCAACTCATTGACACCAGAGGAGTACCTTGTGTGTACCAAACGTCGCAATGTAACTGGGTGACTATAAGTGCTCTACAGGTATCTCCGAGGGTGTCTATTGAGTTGGCATGGATCAAGACTGGGATTTGTCACTCCGTATGACAGAGAGGTATCTCAGGGCCCACTCGGTAATACAACATCACAAGAAGCTTGCAAGCAATGTGACTAATGACTTAGCCATGGGATCTTGTATTATAGAACGAGTAAAGAGACTTGTCGGTAATGAGATTGAACTAGGTATGGAGATATCGACGATCAAATCTCGGGAAAGTAACATACCGATAGACAAAGGGAACTACATACGGGATTACCTAAATCCTTGACATCGAGGTTCGACCGATAAGATCTTCGTAGAATGTAGGAACCAATATGGGCATCCAGGTCCCGCTATTGGTTATTGACCATAGAGGTGTCTCGGTCATGTCTGCATAGTTCTCGAACTCGCAGGGTTTACACACTTAACGTTTGGTGACGATATAAGTATAGTTGAGTCATTATGATGGTTCCCAAAGGTTGTTCAGAGTCCCGAATGAGATCCTGAATGTGATGACGAACTCCGGAATGGTCCGGAGGTGAAGATTGATATATTGGACGAGGGGTATTGGAGTCTAGAATTGTTCCGGGGGTACCGGGTGATGACCAGCATGACCAAAAGGGGTTTTGGGGGCCCCGACAAGTGTTGGGGGGCTCATGGGCCAAGGGGAGGGGGCAAACCAGCCCTCTAAGGCCTTTTTTGGTTGCACGGGATCCCGGAGGGAACCCTGCTTATTCCTCGGGCGAGAAAAGCACGAGCCCGATCGAGCTGGGGAAATCGAGCGCGATGTTTGGACAGATTCCTTGGGGAGGTATCCCTGCCCTACCCGCGTCATTTCCCCGGGGAAACGTTCCACGCCTCGAGGGGTTGGGGAGAGAAGCCATGGCTTGAGCGAGACTGCGAGCACAGCGACCGAAAGGCGACAACGGCCAAGATCCAATCCTCCGCCTCTGAGTTTCTTCGGCAGTGACCGGAGAGACGGACCGCCCCCTCCCTCCGGTGCTCCGCCTGCATGCTCCACCCACCAGCGACCGCGACGGCCATGGTCGTCACCCTCCTCCTTCCCCAGATCTACCGTCCTCCTCAAAGTTCCTGCCCCTCCAGTGACGGCAACGGCGACGGTTCCACGATCAACTTCCACCTACTTCCACCAAGGTTAGCCGCGCTCCTCTTCCACCTCGTATTTTTTTCTCCAATCCATCAACTCACCATCCATGCACTAATGCCTGAACTAGCTGGTCAGATCCAAGAACTCGAACCTTCTCTTCTTCGAAATAATTCCACATGCCAGAGACAAAATTTACTTCATTGGTTAATAAGAATCCATCTCATATATTCCTGTATTGTTCCTTTCTGAAAGGGGGAAAAGCATAAGTCGGAGTAAATTACTGTACTAGTCAAGACAACTAATTTTCATACAAGGGCACCAATGCACAAGCAGTGTCAATGTCAGAGTGTACTTTATTTCAGAGATGATTGGAGCAACCATTGATCGGTTCAGCAGCAGTTGACATCTAATCAATCACAATTAATAGACTCGTAGGCAAAATATAGGAGACCTTGTGTAAGATCAATTCATTAGGAGCATGATCGTATAGACAATTATCAGATAGGAGTAGTATCAATTACAGTATGATAAAGCATGGTTGTATCATAATTAATACACTATAATCATGCATTTCACTTACATGCACACAAAGAGCTCCACAACTAGCATTTTAGAAAGATTAAATTCATATACTGATTTGTATATAATTGCCTATAATTTGCATTTCGGCACATGTTAGCTCATATTTTTCTCAGCTAGATCATATATTCATCACAACACTAACACACGTCTTGCTTTTTTCTTATTGCAGAGGCTGTCTAGGTGCTGTTTTGGTGTTTCCTGTGGTGCACATGTGTGCTACCTTTCCTACAGTATGTGTTTTCATGCATTTTTGCACAAACTTTTGTGTCCCGAACTGATAAGTATTCGATTGTGTGCCACATGCAAGTGCTCTGAACCTCTGGCATTAGCAAATGATTTTCTTTATCCGAAAATGCTAGGTGGTGGCGGCCGTGTTGTGTTCAGTGGCTAAGTGCCTTTTCGTTCGTTGGTCATCGAAAATATTTCACCTGATGAAAGGTATATGACAGCCATCCCTGGATGCCTTCTCCTTAATTTTTCACACAATCATAAGATGTGATGTGAGGAAGCTTAAATTTATTTGTTGGTATAAATTGATTGACTAGTCAGCAAGAGATTTGGTTGGTGATGTTATTTTTCTGGCTGTCTAGTTAGACGGCATTGACTCGCAGACCTTGATTAAGCAAGAAACACAACACATGGATAGTACTCCCAGCTTGCCAAGTGCCAATTAGTAACAAAAAACTTACTCATTAGGAAAATAACTTGTTACAGCTCCTTATGGACTCCTACTAGTAATTTTGTATGTGTTGCTGAATTTGCCGGGACACTCAAACACCTTGATATTTATTTAATTTCTTTTCTTTGTTGCTTCAGTTAGAATATGCTATCATTCAAGTGACCTTCTAGCAATCTGGTTGACAAATGACAAACCTTTTCAGTTTTGACGTCAGTTTCACGGGATGACACACTAGAGTAGACTAGCTACCTGCTAGGACAACAGTTTTACACCGATGTTAATTTTCCTTTCTTGCGAATAATTGTAGGGTCTTGCTTAAGAAATAGATAGTACTGCCAAGTATCAACTAGCTAGTTACAGATTCACTCATCAGGGAAGTAACTTGTAACAGCAGTGGAGTGCGGGCATGTGCCATATATCTATTAGTAATTTAGTACTTTCATTGTGCTTGTGCTAGCTCCAGGTTTGAATCTTCCTTGGTACACTATTTTTAGAAGTGATGCTTACTGTTGGTTAGGGTCTTCTGAAGAACAATAACAATTTTTTATATTTGTTGCACAAGTTCTTCTATGCATTCATTTACACTTACGACATTGCCGGAGAATACATTGTTTGTGAATTGTTTGTTAGACTGCCTTACATCCTTTTATAGATTGATGCCTTTAATTCTATGCACTAAAAAATCCATGTTTGTTTTGTCCTTACTTTCCCCATTATACATTTTTTGTCCCCATTTTTACTAATTTTGGAATTATATATTGGCGGGAAGCTTGACAATAATGATCTATTGCTTATCATCTTCCTTTCTTTTGTCCTTACTTATTTAGTAATTATTACTGAAATGTATGACACAATAACCAAAAATAGAAGTTAGTATTCTGGCTCTTATCTTTTTTCTCAACAAGTTCTGCTGATTGTTACTAAAAATCTAAGCTATAGTCATCATGTGCTCATGTAATTGTTACAATTCTCAGTTGGATACATGGTGCGAACTTCCTTTTTTTGTAGTTCAACGAACATCGAGTTGTGGTACCTGATGTAGATGCGGAGTGGAGAAAAGACCTGAGTAGGACTAGTGATTTTCACCTTGCAGCCCATCCTATTCGAAAGTGTCTATGCCTCGGACATGACAACTTGATAATTCAGAATTTTGTAGTGAAAAAACTTAAACAATGATGCATCAATGCCAATTGTATTGATTGCTTTTATGTTGGAACACGGAAAAAGGTTTAGCTCAACGCTTAATCGGAATGAAATGTGGACCGATGGGTATTTGAACCTTGGTGAAGTGATGGATATCAGTTGTATTTTTTAATGAAATTATAGTTTACATGAATTCTGAAGTTTTTGTATGTGTCTGTTTTTTTATTGTAAAATTATTTGTGCAGTTTTTATCTTTGATCTGTTTTTCCTAATTATCTTTGATCTATTGTGTTATATCTGTATGTTCTACGTGAGGGGTTTCTTTCCCTCCCTTGTTGCCATTTGGGCACATGGGGTAGTGGGACCATTTCCCCCATGGTGGGAGGGATTCATATGCACAGGAAGATCTCCCCCTAGGGGCCTATTTCCCTGGATTTTTCCACCCCAACAACCAAATGAGGCCTAAGGGGTTGTGCGCCCCCTCACCCCATCCCACGTTTCCATGGGAGGTGGGGGCGCCCCCCTAGGGTGCCCACCCCTTTGGCTTGGGGGCCAAGTCTCCTAAGGGGAAAACCCATCTAGGGTTTCCCTCTTGTGGTTGTCGGCCCTAGATGATATCCCCTAGGGGCGCCACCTCCCCCCTTCCCCTTATATATAGAGAGGTAGAGAGAGGGCAACCGTACCCTCATATGCCACGGTGCTTGATATGTCTCCAACGTATCTATAATTTTTGATTGTTCCATGTTGTTATATTATCATTATTGGATGTTTTACAATCATTTTATATCTTTTTTGGGACTAACCTATTGACATAGTGCCAAGTGCCAGTTGTTGTTTTCGCTTGTTTTTTACATCACAGAAAATTAATATCAAACAGAGTCCAAATGCAGCGAAACTTTTTGTGGAATTTTTATGGACCGGAAGACATCCAATGGGCCGGAGAAGCACCTGGGAGTGCCCCGAGGGGGCACAACCCACGAGGGCGCGCTTGGGCCCCCAGGTGCGCCCAGGTGGGTTGTGCCCACCTCGGTGTCCTCCCTTACTGCCTCTTTGCTCCATAAATACTCCAATATTCCAGAAACCCTATGGGAGTGGACGAAAATCAAATCCAGCCATCGGAAGTTCCAGTACCAGCAGATCCAATCTAAACACCATCATGGAGGGGTTGATCATCCTCATTGGTGCCTCTCCGATGATGCGTGGGTAGTCTTTTGTAGACCTACGGGTTCGTAGTTAGTAGCTAGATGGCTCCCTCTCTCTCTCTCTCAATTCTCAATACAATGGTCTCTTGGAGATCTATTTGATGTAACTCTTTTTGCGGTGTGTTTGTTGGGATCCAATGAACTTTGAGTTTATGATCATATCTATGTTTTTATCCATAAAAGTTATTTAAGTCTTTTGATCTCTTATATGCATGATTACTTATAGCCTCGTATTTCTTCTTCGAATATTTGGTTTAGTTAGGCCAACTAGATCGATTTTTCTTGCCATGGGAAGAGGTGCTTTGTGATGGGTTCGATCTTACGGTGCTTGATCCCAGTGACAGAAGGGGAACCTACACGTATGTATCGTTGCTATTAAGGATAACAAGATGGGGTCTACTTCTACATAAATTGATTTGGCCTACATCATGACATCCTTCTTATTGCATTACTCCATTTCTCCATGAACTTAATGCACTAGATGGATGCTGGATAGCGGTCGATGTGTGGAGTAATAGTAGTAGATACAGGCAGGAGTCGTTTCCTGTTTTTCCCTATTTTTGGGTTTCGCAGAAAAGGAATACCAAACGCAGTCCAAACGGAATAAAACCTTCGCGATGATTTTTCTTGGACCAGAAGACAACCAAGAGACTTGGAGATGAAGTCGGAGGAGCCACGAGGTGACCACAAGGACAGAGGGCACGCCTAGAGGGGTAGGGCGCGCCCCCACCCTTGTGGGCCCCTCGTGCACCTCCTGGCCTAATTATTTCGCCTATATATACCCATATATCCCCAAACCAACAGAGGCATCCACGAAAACACTTTTCCACTACCACAACCTTCTGTACCTGTGAGATCCCATCTAGGGGCCTTTTCCAGCGTCGTGCTGGAGGGGGATTCGATCACGGAGGGCTTCTACGTCAACTCTATTGCCCTTCCGATGAAGCATGAGTAGTTTACCACAGACCTATGGGTCCATAGCTAGTAGCTAGATGGCTTCTTCTCTCTCTTTGACTCTCAATACCATGTTCTCCTCGATGTTCTTGGAGATCTATTCGATGTAATACTCTTTTGCGGTGTGTTTGCCGAGATCTGATGAATTGTGGATTTATGATTAGCTTATCTATGAATATTATTTGAATGTCCTCTGAATTCTTTTATGCATGCCACTACTGTAGGATGCTGCTAACGCGACACTACGATCAGTGACCCTGTGACGAAACTATGTGCGATTGAATAATCCCAAAGGGTGGTGTAAAACCCCGTCAAAAAAGGTGCAAAAAGTTTGCGATGATGGATGCATCAAACACGGTTCTGATTTTAGATGCGTGTGCGATGTAGGGCATACGGTTCAGTTCAATGAAGAGTTTGCGATGAGTAAGAAGAATAGAAACGGGCAGCCAGATGAAGGCGTGTGCGATATATGGCATACAGTTCACTCAGATTAACTGTTTGTGATGAGGAGGAACAACAGAAACGGGTAGCTAGATAAAGGTGTGTGCGATTGAGGGCATACACTTGAGAAGGATTAACTGTTTGCGATTAGGCAACAGAATGGAAAAGGTCAGCTAGATCAAAGTGTCTGCGATTGATGGCATACACTTCACACGGATGAACTATTTGCGATTAGCCACAACAAACAGAAATAGTTAGACAGATCAACGTGTGTGTGCTAGACGGGCACACATTCTAATTAAAAGAAGCGTGTGTGATGGTAATAACGAGCGCACATGGTTGTTGGAACAAGACGTGTGCTAACATTGCCTATTGCGGTGCACCCTATGGTGCAAATGCCACGTACGCGGCCAACAAAGCGTGCACATGTTACGTCGTCCGGGAAAATTGCCGCACTTAGAAATTATAGAACCGTCAATAAATTTTGAGCCTGCGTCCCGTCACATTCCAAATTACTACCACGCTATATTTAATTGCAAACCTGTTCACACCGATCAAAACCTAAATGGTTTCCCACTTAGGAGTGTATTAGTACTCGGTTATAAATACTACTACTCCAAGATGACTGCACATTCCTCCTCAACTCCTCATCCACAAAAACAAACAAGTCATTCATCATCGTTCCCTTGCATCTGCCATGTCCAGCGTGAGTTCTGGGTCGAGAGATTGCCACCAGGGAGAGGCGAGCATGGAAGCGGAAGCATGAGAGATGTCCCGCCTCACCATGAAAGCATCCGACATGTCCCGTCGCACGGCCATACAAGCACAGAGGTCCCGCCGTGCCGTCGATGTAGCACACTAGTCCGACCGTGCCACGGAAGCAGAAGAGATGTCCCATCGCGCCACGAATGCAGCACAGATGCCCTCCCGCTCCGCGGCAGCCTGGGAAAATGTGTCACAGGCAGGCGAGGACTCTTACAGGTGCATGCATGCGATCGTCCATAGCCAGATGGATCAAATCTCCGGCTGGGCGAGGATGTAGGATGACATAAAAGCCTCGTTTGAATAGGCTACCAGCATCATCCGATAACTAAGGGAGAGCAATGCGAAGCTTCGGGCCAAGAGCGACCTGCTAAGGGCGAAGATAGTTGGAAGTGCGGAGTAGTAGTAGGAGACCACTGCCTTGTTGAAGAGGACCGGCATCATCGTCGAGAAACTTATGGAAGATTATGCCATGCTGCACATCAAGTGCAATAGGCTGGTGGAGGAATCCGTGGATGCTCTCAAGCATCATCTTGAGGACAAGAAAGAGCTCATCGCCGCTCGCCGCGGAGACTAGTTCTCGTGGCCTGCAGCAACGCATCAACAAAGTAGAGATCAGCGAGCCAGATCGTTATATTCCTTCTTCTTTTGCCTTGTGTATTTCGGGCGCTGCCGCATGTGGCTTTTTTTTAATTATGTTCCTAAATATGTAAGACAATTATTATCCACTGTCATCGTCCTTATATTCACCAGTCTTGCTATAAGTCGTAGTCGATGCTATATAGGTCCGTCGGATCTTACATCAAGATCCATGCAAAACTTTCTTTTCATATTTTATTTTTTCTCTCTTAAATCTCAATCCAGTGAGGAATAACCACGCCGTTAAACAAGGGCTCGGGCACTATTAATGGAGATGTTGGGAGGAAGGTGCATGGTGGATAGAGGTCAAAGGGCTCTCCTCCCGATGAGCACGCGCAGGGGTCTGATCGCACGCCTCCCGTACTCAAATAGCTACCCCGCACGACACCTCCTAGCAAATAAAAAAGGGGACGCGTGGCGGCACATAATTGGTAACGAGAACGCCCACGGTTCCAATAATACTTGTGTTTCCGATTTGTAACGTGACAACACTTCTTCCAAAATGACTTTGTTGATTGTTAATGGGTGCGTCTTCGCAAATCGTACAGAAAAATTACAACAACATGTTGGTGCCATGAAATGATACCATGCCAAGTTTCATGATTTTCAGGCGAGTTTTGAATTTCCAGGAATTTAAAAACCAAGTTTCGCAATGTTCCCGGTCGAGCCACGACGTCCAGATGTTTGAATTTCATTCCTATTTCTTGCATGGGACCTATAAATTTACCCAAAGTCACACATGTGATTTTCAACAAACTTTGGTGCACTGGAGCATGTGCTTGTAGTTCAAATTTGAATTATGCACATTAAATACCTAGAAACTCAATTAATGCATAAAAATTCCAAACGAACCCAGAATAATTCCAAATTTAAACACAAAACTCCAATTTGGTCTAAGCTGTCTGTGTAAAAAAATCAAGGCGGGAGAAGGCAGTGTTTGTCATTTTGCACACGGAGGTGACATGTTCCCTCTCGGAACCATGAGCCTTCTTGAGAGAAACTCCGGTTTGCAAGAAGCTTATACCAAAGCTTGTCCC
Organism: Triticum urartu; assembly: GCF_003073215.2. Lineage (NCBI taxonomy): Eukaryota > Viridiplantae > Streptophyta > Magnoliopsida > Poales > Poaceae > Triticum > Triticum urartu. The sequence goes on along the minus strand of NC_053028.1, from coordinate 403,717,778 downwards.
AATTCGGCAAAAAAAATTACCACAACATGTTGGTGCCATGTCATGACAGCATGCCAAGTTTCATGATTTTCATGCATGTTTTGGATTTACAGGAATTTAAAAACCAAGTTTCTCAATACTTCCAGCTGAGGCACGATGCCTAGATGTTTGAATTCCATTCCCATTTCTTGCATGGGACCTAGAAATTCACCCAAGGACATGATATGTCCATTTTGCATCATGTTTTGTTACTGTTATTTATAATACTTTTATCCATAATAATGCTTTTTGGAGTAATTCTAATGCCTTTTCTCTCATAATTTGCAAGGAACACAGCAAGAGGGAGAATTCCCGCAGTTGGAAATCTGGACCTGGAAAAGCTATGTTAGGCCACCTATTCTGCGCAACTCCAAATGAGCTAAAACTTTACGGAGACTTTTTATGGATTATTGGAGAAATACTGGAGCCAATAAACACCAGAGGGGGGCCACCAGGTGGGCACAACCCACCTGGGCGCGCTAGGCCCCCCAGGCGCGCCCTGGTGGGTTGTGGCCTCCTCGGCCCACCTTCGGTGCCCATCTTCTGGTATATAAGTCATTTTGACCTAGAAAAATAAGAGGAGGACTTTCGGGATGAAGTGCCGCCGGCTCGAGGCGGCACTTGGGCAGGAGCACTTTTGCCCTCCGGCGGAGCGATTCCACCTGGGGAACTTCCCTCCCGGAGGGGGAAATCATCGTCATCATCATCACCAACCACTCTCCCATCTTGGTGAGAGCAACCTCCATCAACATCTTCAACAAAACCATCTCCTCTCAAACCCTAGTTCATCTCTTGTGTTCAATCCTGTTACCTGAACTATAGATTGGTACTTGTGGGTGACTAGTAGTGTTGATTACATCTTGTAGTTGATTACTATATTGTTTATTTGGTGGAAGATTGTATGTTCAGATCCATTATACTATTTAATACTCCTCTGATCATGATTATCATTTGTGAGTAGTTACTTTTGTTCTTGAGGTCACATGAGAAATCATGTTGCAAGTAATCATGTGACTTGATATGTGTTTGATATTTTGATAGTATGTATGTTGTTATTCCCTTAGTGGTGTCATGTGAACATCGACTACATGACACTTCACCATATTTGGGCCTAAGGGAATGCATTGTGGAGTAGCAATTAGATGGTGGGTTGCGAGAGTGATAAAACTTAAAACCCCAGTTTATGCACTATTTCGTAAGGAACCAATTGGATTCGAAAGTTTAATGCTATGGTTAGAATCTATTCTTAATACTTTTCTCGTAGTTGCGGATGCTTGCAGGAGGGTTAATCATAAGTAGGAGGTTTGTTCAAGTAAGAACAACACCTAAGCACCGGTCCACCCACATATCAAATTATCAAAGTAGCGAACATAAATCAAACCAACATGATGAAAGTGACTAGATGAAATTCCCGTGTACCCTCAAGAACGCTTTGCTTATCATAAGAGACCATTTTGGCCTGTCCTTCGCCTCAAAAGGATTGGGCTACCTTGCTGCACTTTTTTTACTATTATCTTTACTTTCTCGTTACAAATTATCTTTCTATCAAGCTACTCGCTACTTACAATTTCTGCACTTGCAGATAATACCTTACCGGATACTACTTCTCATTTCCTTTTGCTCCTCGTTGGGTTCGACACTCTTACTTATCGAAAAGAGATACAATTGATCCCCTATACTTGTGGGTCATCAAGGCTATTTTCTTGCGCCATTGCCGGCGAGTGAAGCGCCTTGGGTAAGTGGAATTTGGTAAGGAAACATTTATATAGTGTGCTGAAATTTATTGTCACTTGTTACTATGGAAAACAATCCTTTGAGGAGTTTGTTCGGGGTATCTTCCCCTCATCCGGAACCACAATTAGCAACCCCTGAACCTACTACACCTACTGAAAATATTGAATATGAAATTCCTTCGGGTATGATAGAACAACTGCTAGCTAATCCTTATGGAGGAGATGGAACCGAACATCTTGATATGCACTTAATATATGTGGAACAAATTTGTGGATTGTTTAAGCTTGCAGGTTTAACCGGAGATGAAGTTATGGGAAAGGTTTTCCCTTTATCTTTGAAGGGAAAATCATTGGCATGGTATAGGCTATGTGATGATATTGGATCATGGAATTGGAATCATTTGAAATTGGAGTTCCACCAAAAAATTTATCCTATACATCTAGTTCATCATGATCGGAATTATATATACAATTTTTGGCCTCGTGAAGGAGAAAGTATCGCTCTAGCTTGGGGGAGGCTTAAGTCAATGTATGTTCATGCCCCAATCAAGAGCTCTCAAGAGAAATTATTATCCAGAATTTTTATGCTCGGCTTTCTCGTAATGATCAAACCATGCTTGATACTTCTTGTGCTGGTTCATTTATGAAGAAGACTATTGAATTCCGGTGGGATCTTTTGGAAAGAATTAAACGCAACTCTGAAGATTGGGAACTCGTCGAAGGTAAAGAGTCAGGTATCAAACTTAAGTATGATTGTGTTAATCTTTTATGGATACCGATGCTTTTCAAAAGTTTAGCACTAAATATGGACTTGACTCTGAGATAGTAGCCTCCTTCTACTTATATTGAGAAACCACCTTTCCCTATTAGGATTAAGGAACATGCTAAAGTTTCAACTATGGTTAACAAAAGCTATATTAGAACACCTAAACCCGATGAACAAATTAAAGTTGAACCTAGTATTTCTATGGTTAAATATATCTTAGAAGAAGATATGGATGGACATGTTATTTACTTCTGTGAAGAAGCTGCTAGAATTGCTAAACCAGATAAAAGAGATAAACATAGACCTGTTGTTGGCATGCCTGTTATTTTAGTTAAAATAGGAGATCACTGTTATCATGGTTTATGTGACATGGGTGCTAGTGTGAGTGCTATTCCTTACACTTTATATGAAGAAATCATGAAAGAAATAGCACCTGTTGAGATAGAAGAAATATATGTTACTATTAAACTTGCTGATAGAGACACCATATCACCAATTGGGATTGTTAGAGATGTTGAAGTCTTGTGTGGGAAAATAAAATACCCTACTGATTTTCTTGTTCTTGGTTCCCCACAAGATGACTTTTGTCCCATTATCTTTGGTATACATTTCTTAAATACAGATAATGCTAAGATAGATTGTAAGAAACAAACCGTTGGTGTTAGCTTTGGTGATGAGTCTCATGAGTTTAATTTTTCCAAGTTTAGTAGAAATCATCATGAAAAAGAATTGCCTAGTAAGGATGAATTAATTGGTCTTGCTTCAATTGTTGTTCCACCTACTGATCCTTTAGAACAATATTTGCTAGACCATGAAAATGATTTACATATGCATGAAAGAAATGAAATAGATAAAGTTTTCTTTGAACAACGTCCTCTGCTTAAACACAATTTGCCTATTGAAACTCTAGGAGGTCCTCCTCCACCTAAAGGTGATCATGT